>NC_092114.1:47685448-47909558 GCF_045679555.1 Salvelinus alpinus | reverse complement strand
AATTCAAAACAACTATCATTTTGACCACTAAACCAAAGAGTTTGACAAAAATATATTGGATTAAAACTTCCCTCTACTTCTCTGCTTGTCAAATGCGGAGAAGGTTTATTCAGTATGGAACTTACGTTACAGCAGTTTTACTAAATGCACTACCATGTGTTTTTTAAACTTTCACAAACAACTGCCGTTTTGACCCCTTTCCCAACATTTTACAGAAAACAATGTTTTCTATATCAAATCTACCCCTACTCTTCTGCTTTTCAAGCAACAAGTCGGATTTCAAATCGGGTCTACCAATCTGTAACTAGAGCTATTTTTGTAACCCTTCGCCTGTTTTTCTGGCTTCGGTAAAAAATGTCAGAAGTTAGCAGATTCATTAAATTCAAAACAACTATCATTTTGACCACTAAACCAAAGAGTTTGACAAAAATATATTGGATTAAAACTTCCCTCTACTTCTCTGCTTGTCAAATGCGGAGAAGGTTTATTCAGTATGGAACTTACGTTACAGCAGTTTTACTAAATGCACTACCATGTGTTTTTTAAACTTTCACAAACAACTGCCGTTTTGACCCCTTTCCCAACATTTTACAGAAAACAATGTTTTCTATATCAAATCTACCCCTACTCTTCTGCTTTTCAAGCAACAAGTCGGATTTCAAATCGGGTCTACCAATCTGTAACTAGAGCTATTTTTGTAACCCTTCGCCTGTTTTTCTGGCTTCGGTAAAAAATGTCAGAAGTTAGCAGATTCATTAAATTCAAAACAACTATCATTTTGACCACTAAACCAAAGAGTTTGACAAAAATATATTGGATTAAAACTTCCCTCTACTTCTCTGCTTGTCAAATGCGGAGAAGGTTTATTCAGTATGGAACTTACGTTACAGCAGTTTTACTAAATGCACTACCATGTGTTTTTTAAACTTTCACAAACAACTGCCGTTTTGACCCCTTTCCCAACATTTTACAGAAAACAATGTTTTCTATATAAAATCTACCCCTACTCTTCTGCTTTTCAAGCAACAAGTCGGATTTCAAATCGGGTCTACCAATCTGTAACTAGAGCTATTTTTGTAACCCTTCGCCTGTTTTTCTGGCTTCGGTAAAAAATGTCAGAAGTTAGCAGATTCATTCAATTCAAAACAACTTTCACAAACAACTGCCGTTTTGACCCCTTTCCCAACATTTTACAGAAAACAATGTTTTCTATATAAAATCTACCCCTACTCTTCTGCTTTTCAAGCAACAAGTCGGATTTCAAATCGGGTCTACCAATCTGTAACTAGAGCTATTTTTGTAACCCTTCGCCTGTTTTTCTGGCTTCGGTAAAAAATGTCAGAAGTTAGCAGATTCATTAAATTCAAAACAACTATCATTTTGACCACTAAACCAAAGAGTTTGACAAAAATATATTGGATTAAAACTTCCCTCTACTTCTCTGCTTGTCAAATGCGGAGAAGGTTTATTCAGTATGGAACTTACGTTACAGCAGTTTTACTAAATGCACTACCATGTGTTTTTTAAACTTTCACAAACAACTGCCGTTTTGACCCCTTTCCCAACATTTTACAGAAAACAATGTTTTCTATATCAAATCTACCCCTACTCTTCTGCTTTTCAAGCAACAAGTCGGATTTCAAATCGGGTCTACCAATCTGTAACTAGAGCTATTTTTGTAACCCTTCGCCTGTTTTTCTGGCTTCGGTAAAAAATGTCAGAAGTTAGCAGATTCATTAAATTCAAAACAACTATCATTTTGACCACTAAACCAAAGAGTTTGACAAAAATATATTGGATTAAAACTTCCCTCTACTTCTCTGCTTGTCAAATGCGGAGAAGGTTTATTCAGTATGGAACTTACGTTACAGCAGTTTTACTAAATGCACTACCATGTGTTTTTTAAACTTTCACAAACAACTGCCGTTTTGACCCCTTTCCCAACATTTTACAGAAAACAATGTTTTCTATATCAAATCTACCCCTACTCTTCTGCTTTTCAAGCAACAAGTCGGATTTCAAATCGGGTCTACCAATCTGTAACTAGAGCTATTTTTGTAACCCTTCGCCTGTTTTTCTGGCTTCGGTAAAAAATGTCAGAAGTTAGCAGATTCATTAAATTCAAAACAACTATCATTTTGACCACTAAACCAAAGAGTTTGACAAAAATATATTGGATTAAAACTTCCCTCTACTTCTCTGCTTGTCAAATGCGGAGAAGGTTTATTCAGTATGGAACTTACGTTACAGCAGTTTTACTAAATGCACTACCATGTGTTTTTTAAACTTTCACAAACAACTGCCGTTTTGACCCCTTTCCCAACATTTTACAGAAAACAATGTTTTCTATATCAAATCTACCCCTACTCTTCTGCTTTTCAAGCAACAAGTCGGATTTCAAATCGGGTCTACCAATCTGTAACTAGAGCTATTTTTGTAACCCTTCGCCTGTTTTTCTGGCTTCGGTAAAAAATGTCAGAAGTTAGCAGATTCATTAAATTCAAAACAACTATCATTTTGACCACTAAACCAAAGAGTTTGACAAAAATATATTGGATTAAAACTTCCCTCTACTTCTCTGCTTGTCAAATGCGGAGAAGGTTTATTCAGTATGGAACTTACGTTACAGCAGTTTTACTAAATGCACTACCATGTGTTTTTTAAACTTTCACAAACAACTGCCGTTTTGACCCCTTTCCCAACATTTTACAGAAAACAATGTTTTCTATATAAAATCTACCCCTACTCTTCTGCTTTTCAAGCAACAAGTCGGATTTCAAATCGGGTCTACCAATCTGTAACTAGAGCTATTTTTGTAACCCTTCGCCTGTTTTTCTGGCTTCGGTAAAAAATGTCAGAAGTTAGCAGATTCATTAAATTCAAAACAACTATCATTTTGACCACTAAACCAAAGAGTTTGACAAAAATATATTGGATTAAAACTTCCCTCTACTTCTCTGCTTGTCAAATGCGGAGAAGGTTTATTCAGTATGGAACTTACGTTACAGCAGTTTTACTAAATGCACTACCATGTGTTTTTTAAACTTTCACAAACAACTGCCGTTTTGACCCCTTTCCCAACATTTTACAGAAAACAATGTTTTCTATATCAAATCTACCCCTACTCTTCTGCTTTTCAAGCAACAAGTCGGATTTCAAATCGGGTCTACCAATCTGTAACTAGAGCTATTTTTGTAACCCTTCGCCTGTTTTTCTGGCTTCGGTAAAAAATGTCAGAAGTTAGCAGATTCATTAAATTCAAAACAACTATCATTTTGACCACTAAACCAAAGAGTTTGACAAAAATATATTGGATTAAAACTTCCCTCTACTTCTCTGCTTGTCAAATGCGGAGAAGGTTTATTCAGTATGGAACTTACGTTACAGCAGTTTTACTAAATGCACTACCATGTGTTTTTTAAACTTTCACAAACAACTGCCGTTTTGACCCCTTTCCCAACATTTTACAGAAAACAATGTTTTCTATATAAAATCTACCCCTACTCTTCTGCTTTTCAAGCAACAAGTCGGATTTCAAATCGGGTCTACCAATCTGTAACTAGAGCTATTTTTGTAACCCTTCGCCTGTTTTTCTGGCTTCGGTAAAAAATGTCAGAAGTTAGCAGATTCATTAAATTCAAAACAACTTTCACAAACAACTGCCGTTTTGACCCCTTTCCCAACATTTTACAGAAAACAATGTTTTCTATATCAAATCTACCCCTACTCTTCTGCTTTTCAAGCAACAAGTCGGATTTCAAATCGGGTCTACCAATCTGTAACTAGAGCTATTTTTGTAACCCTTCGCCTGTTTTTCTGGCTTCGGTAAAAAATGTCAGAAGTTAGCAGATTCATTAAATTCAAAACAACTATCATTTTGACCACTAAACCAAAGAGTTTGACAAAAATATATTGGATTAAAACTTCCCTCTACTTCTCTGCTTGTCAAATGCGGAGAAGGTTTATTCAGTATGGAACTTACGTTACAGCAGTTTTACTAAATGCACTACCATGTGTTTTTTAAACTTTCACAAACAACTGCCGTTTTGACCCCTTTCCCAACATTTTACAGAAAACAATGTTTTCTATATAAAATCTACCCCTACTCTTCTGCTTTTCAAGCAACAAGTCGGATTTCAAATCGGGTCTACCAATCTGTAACTAGAGCTATTTTTGTAACCCTTCGCCTGTTTTTCTGGCTTCGGTAAAAAATGTCAGAAGTTAGCAGATTCATTAAATTCAAAACAACTATCATTTTGACCACTAAACCAAAGAGTTTGACAAAAATATATTGGATTAAAACTTCCCTCTACTTCTCTGCTTGTCAAATGCGGAGAAGGTTTATTCAGTATGGAACTTACGTTACAGCAGTTTTACTAAATGCACTACCATGTGTTTTTTAAACTTTCACAAACAACTGCCGTTTTGACCCCTTTCCCAACATTTTACAGAAAACAATGTTTTCTATATCAAATCTACCCCTACTCTTCTGCTTTTCAAGCAACAAGTCGGATTTCAAATCGGGTCTACCAATCTGTAACTAGAGCTATTTTTGTAACCCTTCGCCTGTTTTTCTGGCTTCGGTAAAAAATGTCAGAAGTTAGCAGATTCATTAAATTCAAAACAACTATCATTTTGACCACTAAACCAAAGAGTTTGACAAAAATATATTGGATTAAAACTTCCCTCTACTTCTCTGCTTGTCAAATGCGGAGAAGGTTTATTCAGTATGGAACTTACGTTACAGCAGTTTTACTAAATGCACTACCATGTGTTTTTTAAACTTTCACAAACAACTGCCGTTTTGACCCCTTTCCCAACATTTTACAGAAAACAATGTTTTCTATATAAAATCTACCCCTACCCTTCTGCTTTTCAAGCAACAAGTCGGATTTCAAATCGGGTCTACCAATCTGTAACTAGAGCTATTTTTGTAACCCTTCGCCTGTTTTTCTGGCTTCGGTAAAAAATGTCAGAAGTTAGCAGATTCATTAAATTCAAAACAACTATCATTTTGACCACTAAACCAAAGAGTTTGACAAAAATATATTGGATTAAAACTTCCCTCTACTTCTCTGCTTGTCAAATGCGGAGAAGGTTTATTCAGTATGGAACTTACGTTACAGCAGTTTTACTAAATGCACTACCATGTGTTTTTTAAACTTTCACAAACAACTGCCGTTTTGACCCCTTTCCCAACATTTTACAGAAAACAATGTTTTCTATATAAAATCTACCCCTACTCTTCTGCTTTTCAAGCAACAAGTCGGATTTCAAATCGGGTCTACCAATCTGTAACTAGAGCTATTTTTGTAACCCTTCGCCTGTTTTTCTGGCTTCGGTAAAAAATGTCAGAAGTTAGCAGATTCATTCAATTCAAAACAACTTTCACAAACAACTGCCGTTTTGACCCCTTTCCCAACATTTTACAGAAAACAATGTTTTCTATATAAAATCTACCCCTACTCTTCTGCTTTTCAAGCAACAAGTCGGATTTCAAATCGGGTCTACCAATCTGTAACTAGAGCTATTTTTGTAACCCTTCGCCTGTTTTTCTGGCTTCGGTAAAAAATGTCAGAAGTTAGCAGATTCATTAAATTCAAAACAACTATCATTTTGACCACTAAACCAAAGAGTTTGACAAAAATATATTGGATTAAAACTTCCCTCTACTTCTCTGCTTGTCAAATGCGGAGAAGGTTTATTCAGTATGGAACTTACGTTACAGCAGTTTTACTAAATGCACTACCATGTGTTTTTTAAACTTTCACAAACAACTGCCGTTTTGACCCCTTTCCCAACATTTTACAGAAAACAATGTTTTCTATATCAAATCTACCCCTACTCTTCTGCTTTTCAAGCAACAAGTCGGATTTCAAATCGGGTCTACCAATCTGTAACTAGAGCTATTTTTGTAACCCTTCGCCTGTTTTTCTGGCTTCGGTAAAAAATGTCAGAAGTTAGCAGATTCATTAAATTCAAAACAACTATCATTTTGACCACTAAACCAAAGAGTTTGACAAAAATATATTGGATTAAAACTTCCCTCTACTTCTCTGCTTGTCAAATGCGGAGAAGGTTTATTCAGTATGGAACTTACGTTACAGCAGTTTTACTAAATGCACTACCATGTGTTTTTTAAACTTTCACAAACAACTGCCGTTTTGACCCCTTTCCCAAAATTTTACAGAAAACAATGTTTTCTATATCAAATCTACCCCTACTCTTCTGCTTTTCAAGCAACAAGTCGGATTTCAAATCGGGTCTACCAATCTGTAACTAGAGCTATTTTTGTAACCCTTCGCCTGTTTTTCTGGCTTCGGTAAAAAATGTCAGAAGTTAGCAGATTCATTAAATTCAAAACAACTATCATTTTGACCACTAAACCAAAGAGTTTGACAAAAATATATTGGATTAAAACTTCCCTCTACTTCTCTGCTTGTCAAATGCGGAGAAGGTTTATTCAGTATGGAACTTACGTTACAGCAGTTTTACTAAATGCACTACCATGTGTTTTTTAAACTTTCACAAACAACTGCCGTTTTGACCCCTTTCCCAACATTTTACAGAAAACAATGTTTTCTATATCAAATCTACCCCTACTCTTCTGCTTTTCAAGCAACAAGTCGGATTTCAAATCGGGTCTACCAATCTGTAACTAGAGCTATTTTTGTAACCCTTCGCCTGTTTTTCTGGCTTCGGTAAAAAATGTCAGAAGTTAGCAGATTCATTAAATTCAAAACAACTATCATTTTGACCACTAAACCAAAGAGTTTGACAAAAATATATTGGATTAAAACTTCCCTCTACTTCTCTGCTTGTCAAATGCGGAGAAGGTTTATTCAGTATGGAACTTACGTTACAGCAGTTTTACTAAATGCACTACCATGTGTTTTTAAACTTTCACAAACAACTGCCGTTTTGACCCCTTTCCCAACATTTTACAGAAAACAATGTTTTCTATATAAAATCTACCCCTACCCTTCTGCTTTTCAAGCAACAAGTCGGATTTCAAATCGGGTCTACCAATCTGTAACTAGAGCTATTTTTGTAACCCTTCGCCTGTTTTTCTGGCTTCGGTAAAAAATGTCAGAAGTTAGCAGATTCATTAAATTCAAAACAACTATCATTTTGACCACTAAACCAAAGAGTTTGACAAAAATATATTGGATTAAAACTTCCCTCTACTTCTCTGCTTGTCAAATGCGGAGAAGGTTTATTCAGTATGGAACTTACGTTACAGCAGTTTTACTAAATGCACTACCATGTGTTTTTTAAACTTTCACAAACAACTGCCGTTTTGACCCCTTTCCCAACATTTTACAGAAAACAATGTTTTCTATATCAAATCTACCCCTACTCTTCTGCTTTTCAAGCAACAAGTCGGATTTCAAATCGGGTCTACCAATCTGTAACTAGAGCTATTTTTGTAACCCTTCGCCTGTTTTTCTGGCTTCGGTAAAAAATGTCAGAAGTTAGCAGATTCATTAAATTCAAAACAACTATCATTTTGACCACTAAACCAAAGAGTTTGACAAAAATATATTGGATTAAAACTTCCCTCTACTTCTCTGCTTGTCAAATGCGGAGAAGGTTTATTCAGTATGGAACTTACGTTACAGCAGTTTTACTAAATGCACTACCATGTGTTTTTAAACTTTCACAAACAACTGCCGTTTTGACCCCTTTCCCAACATTTTACAGAAAACAATGTTTTCTATATAAAATCTACCCCTACCCTTCTGCTTTTCAAGCAACAAGTCGGATTTCAAATCGGGTCTACCAATCTGTAACTAGAGCTATTTTTGTAACCCTTCGCCTGTTTTTCTGGCTTCGGTAAAAAATGTCAGAAGTTAGCAGATTCATTAAATTCAAAACAACTATCATTTTGACCACTAAACCAAAGAGTTTGACAAAAATATATTGGATTAAAACTTCCCTCTACTTCTCTGCTTGTCAAATGCGGAGAAGGTTTATTCAGTATGGAACTTACGTTACAGCAGTTTTACTAAATGCACTACCATGTGTTTTTTAAACTTTCACAAACAACTGCCGTTTTGACCCCTTTCCCAACATTTTACAGAAAACAATGTTTTCTATATAAAATCTACCCCTACTCTTCTGCTTTTCAAGCAACAAGTCGGATTTCAAATCGGGTCTACCAATCTGTAACTAGAGCTATTTTTGTAACCCTTCGCCTGTTTTTCTGGCTTCGGTAAAAAATGTCAGAAGTTAGCAGATTCATTCAATTCAAAACAACTTTCACAAACAACTGCCGTTTTGACCCCTTTCCCAACATTTTACAGAAAACAATGTTTTCTATATAAAATCTACCCCTACTCTTCTGCTTTTCAAACAACAAGTCGGATTTCAAATCGGGTCTACCAATCTGTAACTAGAGCTATTTTTGTAACCCTTCGCCTGTTTTTCTGGCTTCGGTAAAAAATGTCAGAAGTTAGCAGATTCATTAAATTCAAAACAACTATCATTTTGACCACTAAACCAAAGAGTTTGACAAAAATATATTGGATTAAAACTTCCCTCTACTTCTCTGCTTGTCAAATGCGGAGAAGGTTTATTCAGTATGGAACTTACGTTACAGCAGTTTTACTAAATGCACTACCATGTGTTTTTTAAACTTTCACAAACAACTGCCGTTTTGACCCCTTTCCCAACATTTTACAGAAAACAATGTTTTCTATATCAAATCTACCCCTACTCTTCTGCTTTTCAAGCAACAAGTCGGATTTCAAATCGGGTCTACCAATCTGTAACTAGAGCTATTTTTGTAATCCTTCGCCTGTTTTTCTGGCTTCGGTAAAAAATGTCAGAAGTTAGCAGATTCATTCAATTCAAAACAACTTTCACAAACAACTGCCGTTTTGACCCCTTTCCCAACATTTTACAGAAAACAATGTTTTCTATATAAAATCTACCCCTACTCTTCTGCTTTTCAAGCAACAAGTCGGATTTCAAATCGGGTCTACCAATCTGTAACTAGAGCTATTTTTGTAACCCTTCGCCTGTTTTTCTGGCTTCGGTAAAAAATGTCAGAAGTTAGCAGATTCATTCAATTCAAAACAACTTTCACAAACAACTGCCGTTTTGACCCCTTTCCCAACATTTTACAGAAAACAATGTTTTCTATATAAAATCTACCCCTACTCTTCTGCTTTTCAAACAACAAGTCGGATTTCAAATCGGGTCTACCAATCTGTAACTAGAGCTATTTTTGTAACCCTTCGCCTGTTTTTCTGGCTTCGGTAAAAAATGTCAGAAGTTAGCAGATTCATTAAATTCAAAACAACTATCATTTTGACCACTAAACCAAAGAGTTTGACAAAAATATATTGGATTAAAACTTCCCTCTACTTCTCTGCTTGTCAAATGCGGAGAAGGTTTATTCAGTATGGAACTTACGTTACAGCAGTTTTACTAAATGCACTACCATGTGTTTTTTAAACTTTCACAAACAACTGCCGTTTTGACCCCTTTCCCAAAATTTTACAGAAAACAATGTTTTCTATATAAAATCTACCCCTACTCTTCTGCTTTTCAAGCAACAAGTCGGATTTCAAATCGGGTCTACCAATCTGTAACTAGAGCTATTTTTGTAACCCTTCGCCTGTTTTTCTGGCTTCGGTAAAAAATGTCAGAAGTTAGCAGATTCATTAAATTCAAAACAACTATCATTTTGACCACTAAACCAAAGAGTTTGACAAAAATATATTGGATTAAAACTTCCCTCTACTTCTCTGCTTGTCAAATGCGGAGAAGGTTTATTCAGTATGGAACTTACGTTACAGCAGTTTTACTAAATGCACTACCATGTGTTTTTAAACTTTCACAAACAACTGCCGTTTTGACCCCTTTCCCAACATTTTACAGAAAACAATGTTTTCTATATAAAATCTACCCCTACTCTTCTGCTTTTCAAGCAACAAGTCGGATTTCAAATCGGGTCTACCAATCTGTAACTAGAGCTATTTTTGTAACCCTTCGCCTGTTTTTCTGGCTTCGGTAAAAAATGTCAGAAGTTAGCAGATTCATTAAATTCAAAACAACTATCATTTTGACCACTAAACCAAAGAGTTTGACAAAAATATATTGGATTAAAACTTCCCTCTACTTCTCTGCTTGTCAAATGCGGAGAAGGTTTATTCAGTATGGAACTTACGTTACAGCAGTTTTACTAAATGCACTACCATGTGTTTTTTAAACTTTCACAAACAACTGCCGTTTTGACCCCTTTCCCAACATTTTACAGAAAACAATGTTTTCTATATCAAATCTACCCCTACTCTTCTGCTTTTCAAGCAACAAGTCGGATTTCAAATCGGGTCTACCAATCTGTAACTAGAGCTATTTTTGTAACCCTTCGCCTGTTTTTCTGGCTTCGGTAAAAAATGTCAGAAGTTAGCAGATTCATTAAATTCAAAACAACTATCATTTTGACCACTAAACCAAAGAGTTTGACAAAAATATATTGGATTAAAACTTCCCTCTACTTCTCTGCTTGTCAAATGCGGAGAAGGTTTATTCAGTATGGAACTTACGTTACAGCAGTTTTACTAAATGCACTACCATGTGTTTTTAAACTTTCACAAACAACTGCCGTTTTGACCCCTTTCCCAACATTTTACAGAAAACAATGTTTTCTATATAAAATCTACCCCTACCCTTCTGCTTTTCAAGCAACAAGTCGGATTTCAAATCGGGTCTACCAATCTGTAACTAGAGCTATTTTTGTAACCCTTCGCCTGTTTTTCTGGCTTCGGTAAAAAATGTCAGAAGTTAGCAGATTCATTAAATTCAAAACAACTATCATTTTGACCACTAAACCAAAGAGTTTGACAAAAATATATTGGATTAAAACTTCCCTCTACTTCTCTGCTTGTCAAATGCGGAGAAGGTTTATTCAGTATGGAACTTACGTTACAGCAGTTTTACTAAATGCACTACCATGTGTTTTTTAAACTTTCACAAACAACTGCCGTTTTGACCCCTTTCCCAACATTTATAGAAAACAATGTTTTCTATATAAAATCTACCCCTACTCTTCTGCTTTTCAAGCAACAAGTCGGATTTCAAATCGGGTCTACCAATCTGTAACTAGAGCTATTTTTGTAACCCTTCGCCTGTTTTTCTGGCTTCGGTAAAAAATGTCAGAAGTTAGCAGATTCATTCAATTCAAAACAACTTTCACAAACAACTGCCGTTTTGACCCCTTTCCCAACATTTTACAGAAAACAATGTTTTCTATATAAAATCTACCCCTACTCTTCTGGTTTTCAAACAACAAGTCGGATTTCAAATCGGGTCTACCAATCTGTAACTAGAGCTATTTTTGTAACCCTTCGCCTGTTTTTCTGGCTTCGGTAAAAAATGTCAGAAGTTAGCAGATTCATTAAATTCAAAACAACTGTCATTTTGACCACTAAACCAAAGAGTTTGACAAAAATATATTGGATTAAAACTTCCCTCTACTTCTCTGCTTGTCAAATGCGGAGAAGGTTTATTCAGTATGGAACTTACGTTACAGCAGTTTTACTAAATGCACTACCATGTGTTTTTTAAACTTTCACAAACAACTGCCGTTTTGACCCCTTTCCCAACATTTTACAGAAAACAATGTTTTCTATATCAAATCTACCCCTACTCTTCTGCTTTTCAAGCAACAAGTCGGATTTCAAATCGGGTCTACCAATCTGTAACTAGAGCTATTTTTGTAATCCTTCACCTGTTTTTCTGGCTTCGGTAAAAAATGTCAGAAGTTAGCAGATTCATTCAATTCAAAACAACTTTCACAAACAACTGCCGTTTTGACCCCTTTCCCAACATTTTACAGAAAACAATGTTTTCTATATAAAATCTACCCCTACTCTTCTGCTTTTCAAGCAACAAGTCGGATTTCAAATCGGGTCTACCAATCTGTAACTAGAGCTATTTTTGTAACCCTTCGCCTGTTTTTCTGGCTTCGGTAAAAAATGTCAGAAGTTAGCAGATTCATTCAATTCAAAACAACTTTCACAAACAACTGCCGTTTTGACCCCTTTCCCAACATTTTACAGAAAACAATGTTTTCTATATAAAATCTACCCCTACTCTTCTGCTTTTCAAACAACAAGTCGGATTTCAAATCGGGTCTACCAATCTGTAACTAGAGCTATTTTTGTAACCCTTCGCCTGTTTTTCTGGCTTCGGTAAAAAATGTCAGAAGTTAGCAGATTCATTAAATTCAAAACAACTATCATTTTGACCACTAAACCAAAGAGTTTGACAAAAATATATTGGATTAAAACTTCCCTCTACTTCTCTGCTTGTCAAATGCGGAGAAGGTTTATTCAGTATGGAACTTACGTTACAGCAGTTTTACTAAATGCACTACCATGTGTTTTTTAAACTTTCACAAACAACTGCCGTTTTGGCCCCTTTCCCAAAATTTTACAGAAAACAATGTTTTCTATATAAAATCTACCCCTACTCTTCTGCTTTTCAAGCAACAAGTCGGATTTCAAATCGGGTCTACCAATCTGTAACTAGAGCTATTTTTGTAACCCTTCGCCTGTTTTTCTGGCTTCGGTAAAAAATGTCAGAAGTTAGCAGATTCATTAAATTCAAAACAACTATCATTTTGACCACTAAACCAAAGAGTTTGACAAAAATATATTGGATTAAAACTTCCCTCTACTTCTCTGCTTGTCAAATGCGGAGAAGGTTTATTCAGTATGGAACTTACGTTACAGCAGTTTTACTAAATGCACTACCATGTGTTTTTTAAACTTTCACAAACAACTGCCGTTTTGACCCCTTTCCCAAAATTTTACAGAAAACAATGTTTTCTATATCAAATCTACCCCTACTCTTCTGCTTTTCAAGCAACAAGTCGGATTTCAAATCGGGTCTACCAATCTGTAACTAGAGCTATTTTTGTAACCCTTCTCCTGTTTTTCTGGCTTCGGTAAAAAATGTCAGAAGTTAGCAGATTCATTAAATTCAAAACAACTATCATTTTGACCACTAAACCAAAGAGTTTGACAAAAATATATTGGATTAAAACTTCCCTCTACTTCTCTGCTTGTCAAATGCGGAGAAGGTTTATTCAGTATGGAACTTACGTTACAGCAGTTTTACTAAATGCACTACCATGTGTTTTTTAAACTTTCACAAACAACTGCCGTTTTGACCCCTTTCCCAACATTTTACAGAAAACAATGTTTTCTATATCAAATCTACCCCTACTCTTCTGCTTTTCAAGCAACAAGTCGGATTTCAAATCGGGTCTACCAATCTGTAACTAGAGCTATTTTTGTAACCCTTCGCCTGTTTTTCTGGCTTCGGTAAAAAATGTCAGAAGTTAGCAGATTCATTAAATTCAAAACAACTATCATTTTGACCACTAAACCAAAGAGTTTGACAAAAATATATTGGATTAAAACTTCCCTCTACTTCTCTGCTTGTCAAATGCGGAGAAGGTTTATTCAGTATGGAACTTACGTTACAGCAGTTTTACTAAATGCACTACCATGTGTTTTTAAACTTTCACAAACAACTGCCGTTTTGACCCCTTTCCCAACATTTTACAGAAAACAATGTTTTCTATATCAAATCTACCCCTACTCTTCTGCTTTTCAAGCAACAAGTCGGATTTCAAATCGGGTCTACCAATCTGTAACTAGAGCTATTTTTGTAATCCTTCACCTGTTTTTCTGGCTTCGGTAAAAAATGTCAGAAGTTAGCAGATTCATTCAATTCAAAACAACTTTCACAAACAACTGCCGTTTTGACCCCTTTCCCAACATTTTACAGAAAACAATGTTTTCTATATAAAATCTACCCCTACTCTTCTGCTTTTCAAGCAACAAGTCGGATTTCAAATCGGGTCTACCAATCTGTAACTAGAGCTATTTTTGTAACCCTTCGCCTGTTTTTCTGGCTTCGGTAAAAAATGTCAGAAGTTAGCAGATTCATTCAATTCAAAACAACTTTCACAAACAACTGCCGTTTTGACCCCTTTCCCAACATTTTACAGAAAACAATGTTTTCTATATAAAATCTACCCCTACTCTTCTGCTTTTCAAACAACAAGTCGGATTTCAAATCGGGTCTACCAATCTGTAACTAGAGCTATTTTTGTAACCCTTCGCCTGTTTTTCTGGCTTCGGTAAAAAATGTCAGAAGTTAGCAGATTCATTAAATTCAAAACAACTATCATTTTGACCACTAAACCAAAGAGTTTGACAAAAATATATTGGATTAAAACTTCCCTCTACTTCTCTGCTTGTCAAATGCGGAGAAGGTTTATTCAGTATGGAACTTACGTTACAGCAGTTTTACTAAATGCACTACCATGTGTTTTTTAAACTTTCACAAACAACTGCCGTTTTGACCCCTTTCCCAAAATTTTACAGAAAACAATGTTTTCTATATCAAATCTACCCCTACTCTTCTGCTTTTCAAGCAACAAGTCGGATTTCAAATCGGGTCTACCAATCTGTAACTAGAGCTATTTTTGTAACCCTTCGCCTGTTTTTCTGGCTTCGGTAAAAAATGTCAGAAGTTAGCAGATTCATTCAATTCAAAACAACTTTCACAAACAACTGCCGTTTTGACCCCTTTCCCAACATTTTACAGAAAACAATGTTTTCTATATAAAATCTACCCCTACTCTTCTGGTTTTCAAACAACAAGTCGGATTTCAAATCGGGTCTACCAATCTGTAACTAGAGCTATTTTTGTAACCCTTCGCCTGTTTTTCTGGCTTCGGTAAAAAATGTCAGAAGTTAGCAGATTCATTAAATTCAAAACAACTATCATTTTGACCACTAAACCAAAGAGTTTGACAAAAATATATTGGATTAAAACTTCCCTCTACTTCTCTGCTTGTCAAATGCGGAGAAGGTTTATTCAGTATGGAACTTACGTTACAGCAGTTTTACTAAATGCACTACCATGTGTTTTTTAAACTTTCACAAACAACTGCCGTTTTGACCCCTTTCCCAAAATTTTACAGAAAACAATGTTTTCTATATCAAATCTACCCCTACTCTTCTGCTTTTCAAGCAACAAGTCGGATTTCAAATCGGGTCTACCAATCTGTAACTAGAGCTATTTTTGTAACCCTTCGCCTGTTTTTCTGGCTTCGGTAAAAAATGTCAGAAGTTAGCAGATTCATTAAATTCAAAACAACTATCATTTTGACCACTAAACCAAAGAGTTTGACAAAAATATATTGGATTGAAACTTCCCTCTACTTCTCTGCTTGTCAAATGCGGAGAAGGTTTATTCAGTATGGAACTTACGTTACAGCAGTTTTACTAAATGCACTACCATGTGTTTTTTAAACTTTCACAAACAACTGCCGTTTTGACCCCTTTCCCAACATTTTACAGAAAACAATGTTTTCTATATCAAATCTACCCCTACTCTTCTGCTTTTCAAGCAACAAGTCGGATTTCAAATCGGGTCTACCAATCTGTAACTAGAGCTATTTTTGTAACCCTTCGCCTGTTTTTCTGGCTTCGGTAAAAAATGTCAGAAGTTAGCAGATTCATTAAATTCAAAACAACTATCATTTTGACCACTAAACCAAAGAGTTTGACAAAAATATATTGGATTAAAACTTCCCTCTACTTCTCTGCTTGTCAAATGCGGAGAAGGTTTATTCAGTATGGAACTTACGTTACAGCAGTTTTACTAAATGCACTACCATGTGTTTTTAAACTTTCACAAACAACTGCCGTTTTGACCCCTTTCCCAACATTTTACAGAAAACAATGTTTTCTATATAAAATCTACCCCTACCCTTCTGCTTTTCAAGCAACAAGTCGGATTTCAAATCGGGTCTACCAATCTGTAACTAGAGCTATTTTTGTAACCCTTCGCCTGTTTTTCTGGCTTCGGTAAAAAATGTCAGAAGTTAGCAGATTCATTAAATTCAAAACAACTATCATTTTGACCACTAAACCAAAGAGTTTGACAAAAATATATTGGATTAAAACTTCCCTCTACTTCTCTGCTTGTCAAATGCGGAGAAGGTTTATTCAGTATGGAACTTACGTTACAGCAGTTTTACTAAATGCACTACCATGTGTTTTTTAAACTTTCACAAACAACTGCCGTTTTGACCCCTTTCCCAACATTTTACAGAAAACAATGTTTTCTATATCAAATCTACCCCTACTCTTCTGCTTTTCAAGCAACAAGTCGGATTTCAAATCGGGTCTACCAATCTGTAACTAGAGCTATTTTTGTAACCCTTCGCCTGTTTTTCTGGCTTCGGTAAAAAATGTCAGAAGTTAGCAGATTCATTAAATTCAAAACAACTATCATTTTGACCACTAAACCAAAGAGTTTGACAAAAATATATTGGATTAAAACTTCCCTCTACTTCTCTGCTTGTCAAATGCGGAGAAGGTTTATTCAGTATGGAACTTACGTTACAGCAGTTTTACTAAATGCACTACCATGTGTTTTTAAACTTTCACAAACAACTGCCGTTTTGACCCCTTTCCCAACATTTTACAGAAAACAATGTTTTCTATATAAAATCTACCCCTACTCTTCTGCTTTTCAAGCAACAAGTCGGATTTCAAATCGGGTCTACCAATCTGTAACTAGAGCTATTTTTGTAACCCTTCGCCTGTTTTTCTGGCTTCGGTAAAAAATGTCAGAAGTTAGCAGATTCATTCAATTCAAAACAACTTTCACAAACAACTGCCGTTTTGACCCCTTTCCCAACATTTTACAGAAAACAATGTTTTCTATATAAAATCTACCCCTACTCTTCTGGTTTTCAAACAACAAGTCGGATTTCAAATCGGGTCTACCAATCTGTAACTAGAGCTATTTTTGTAACCCTTCGCCTGTTTTTCTGGCTTCGGTAAAAAATGTCAGAAGTTAGCAGATTCATTAAATTCAAAACAACTATCATTTTGACCACTAAACCAAAGAGTTTGACAAAAATATATTGGATTAAAACTTCCCTCTACTTCTCTGCTTGTCAAATGCGGAGAAGGTTTATTCAGTATGGAACTTACGTTACAGCAGTTTTACTAAATGCACTACCATGTGTTTTTTAAACTTTCACAAACAACTGCCGTTTTGACCCCTTTCCCAAAATTTTACAGAAAACAATGTTTTCTATATCAAATCTACCCCTACTCTTCTGCTTTTCAAGCAACAAGTCGGATTTCAAATCGGGTCTACCAATCTGTAACTAGAGCTATTTTTGTAACCCTTCGCCTGTTTTTCTGGCTTCGGTAAAAAATGTCAGAAGTTAGCAGATTCATTAAATTCAAAACAACTTTCACAAACAACTGCCGTTTTGACCCCTTTCCCAACATTTTACAGAAAACAATGTTTTCTATATAAAATCTACCCCTACTCTTCTGCTTTTCAAACAACAAGTCGGATTTCAAATCGGGTCTACCAATCTGTAACTAGAGCTATTTTTGTAACCCTTCGCCTGTTTTTCTGGCTTCGGTAAAAAATGTCAGAAGTTAGCAGATTCATTAAATTCAAAACAACTATCATTTTGACCACTAAACCAAAGAGTTTGACAAAAATATATTGGATTAAAACTTCCCTCTACTTCTCTGCTTGTCAAATGCGGAGAAGGTTTATTCAGTATGGAACTTACGTTACAGCAGTTTTACTAAATGCACTACCATGTGTTTTTTAAACTTTCACAAACAACTGCCGTTTTGACCCCTTTCCCAAAATTTTACAGAAAACAATGTTTTCTATATCAAATCTACCCCTACTCTTCTGCTTTTCAAGCAACAAGTCGGATTTCAAATCGGGTCTACCAATCTGTAACTAGAGCTATTTTTGTAACCCTTCGCCTGTTTTTCTGGCTTCGGTAAAAAATGTCAGAAGTTAGCAGATTCATTAAATTCAAAACAACTATCATTTTGACCACTAAACCAAAGAGTTTGACAAAAATATATTGGATTAAAACTTCCCTCTACTTCTCTGCTTGTCAAATGCGGAGAAGGTTTATTCAGTATGGAACTTACGTTACAGCAGTTTTACTAAATGCACTACCATGTGTTTTTTAAACTTTCACAAACAACTGCCGTTTTGACCCCTTTCCCAACATTTTACAGAAAACAATGTTTTCTATATCAAATCTACCCCTACTCTTCTGCTTTTCAAGCAACAAGTCGGATTTCAAATCGGGTCTACCAATCTGTAACTAGAGCTATTTTTGTAACCCTTCGCCTGTTTTTCTGGCTTCGGTAAAAAATGTCAGAAGTTAGCAGATTCATTAAATTCAAAACAACTATCATTTTGACCACTAAACCAAAGAGTTTGACAAAAATATATTGGATTAAAACTTCCCTCTACTTCTCTGCTTGTCAAATGCGGAGAAGGTTTATTCAGTATGGAACTTACGTTACAGCAGTTTTACTAAATGCACTACCATGTGTTTTTAAACTTTCACAAACAACTGCCGTTTTGACCCCTTTCCCAACATTTTACAGAAAACAATGTTTTCTATATAAAATCTACCCCTACTCTTCTGCTTTTCAAGCAACAAGTCGGATTTCAAATCGGGTCTACCAATCTGTAACTAGAGCTATTTTTGTAACCCTTCGCCTGTTTTTCTGGCTTCGGTAAAAAATTTCAGAAGTTAGCAGATTCATTAAATTCAAAACAACTATCATTTTGACCACTAAACCAAAGAGTTTGACAAAAATATATTGGATTAAAACTTCCCTCTACTTCTCTGCTTGTCAAATGCGGAGAAGGTTTATTCAGTATGGAACTTACGTTACAGCAGTTTTACTAAATGCACTACCATGTGTTTTTTAAACTTTCACAAACAACTGCCGTTTTGACCCCTTTCCCAACATTTTACAGAAAACAATGTTTTCTATATCAAATCTACCCCTACTCTTCTGCTTTTCAAGCAACAAGTCGGATTTCAAATCGGGTCTACCAATCTGTAACTAGAGCTATTTTTGTAACCCTTCGCCTGTTTTTCTGGCTTCGGTAAAAAATGTCAGAAGTTAGCAGATTCATTAAATTCAAAACAACTATCATTTTGACCACTAAACCAAAGAGTTTGACAAAAATATATTGGATTAAAACTTCCCTCTACTTCTCTGCTTGTCAAATGCGGAGAAGGTTTATTCAGTATGGAACTTACGTTACAGCAGTTTTACTAAATGCACTACCATGTGTTTTTAAACTTTCACAAACAACTGCCGTTTTGACCCCTTTCCCAACATTTTACAGAAAACAATGTTTTCTATATAAAATCTACCCCTACTCTTCTGCTTTTCAAGCAACAAGTCGGATTTCAAATCGGGTCTACCAATCTGTAACTAGAGCTATTTTTGTAACCCTTCGCCTGTTTTTCTGGCTTCGGTAAAAAATGTCAGAAGTTAGCAGATTCATTCAATTCAAAACAACTTTCACAAACAACTGCCGTTTTGACCCCTTTCCCAACATTTTACAGAAAACAATGTTTTCTATATAAAATCTACCCCTACTCTTCTGGTTTTCAAACAACAAGTCGGATTTCAAATCGGGTCTACCAATCTGTAACTAGAGCTATTTTTGTAACCCTTCGCCTGTTTTTCTGGCTTCGGTAAAAAATGTCAGAAGTTAGCAGATTCATTAAATTCAAAACAACTATCATTTTGACCACTAAACCAAAGAGTTTGACAAAAATATATTGGATTAAAACTTCCCTCTACTTCTCTGCTTGTCAAATGCGGAGAAGGTTTATTCAGTATGGAACTTACGTTACAGCAGTTTTACTAAATGCACTACCATGTGTTTTTTAAACTTTCACAAACAACTGCCGTTTTGACCCCTTTCCCAACATTTTACAGAAAACAATGTTTTCTATATCAAATCTACCCCTACTCTTCTGCTTTTCAAGCAACAAGTCGGATTTCAAATCGGGTCTACCAATCTGTAACTAGAGCTATTTTTGTAACCCTTCACCTGTTTTTCTGGCTTCGGTAAAAAATGTCAGAAGTTAGCAGATTCATTAAATTCAAAACAACTTTCACAAACAACTGCCGTTTTGACCCCTTTCCCAACATTTTACAGAAAACAATGTTTTCTATATAAAATCTACCCCTACTCTTCTGCTTTTCAAGCAACAAGTCGGATTTCAAATCGGGTCTACCAATCTGTAACTAGAGCTATTTTTGTAACCCTTCGCCTGTTTTTCTGGCTTCGGTAAAAAATGTCAGAAGTTAGCATGATGTCATTCAATTCAAAACAACTTTCACAAACAACTGCCGTTTTGACCCCTTTCCCAACATTTTACAGAAAACAATGTTTTCTATATAAAATCTACCCCTACTCTTCTGCTTTTCAAGCAACAAGTCGGATTTCAAATCGGGTCTACCAATCTGTAACTAGAGCTATTTTTGTAACCCTTCGCCTGTTTTTCTGGCTTCGGTAAAAAATGTCAGAAGTTAGCAGATTCATTAAATTCAAAACAACTATCATTTTGACCACTAAACCAAAGAGTTTGACAAAAATATATTGGATTAAAACTTCCCTCTACTTCTCTGCTTGTCAAATGCGGAGAAGGTTTATTCAGTATGGAACTTACGTTACAGCAGTTTTACTAAATGCACTACCATGTGTTTTTTAAACTTTCACAAACAACTGCCGTTTTGACCCCTTTCCCAAAATTTTACAGAAAACAATGTTTTCTATATCAAATCTACCCCTACTCTTCTGCTTTTCAAGCAACAAGTCGGATTTCAAATCGGGTCTACCAATCTGTAACTAGAGCTATTTTTGTAACCCTTCGCCTGTTTTTCTGGCTTCGGTAAAAAATGTCAGAAGTTAGCAGATTCATTAAATTCAAAACAACTATCATTTTGACCACTAAACCAAAGAGTTTGACAAAAATATATTGGATTAAAACTTCCCTCTACTTCTCTGCTTGTCAAATGCGGAGAAGGTTTATTCAGTATGGAACTTACGTTACAGCAGTTTTACTAAATGCACTACCATGTGTTTTTTAAACTTTCACAAACAACTGCCGTTTTGACCCCTTTCCCAACATTTTACAGAAAACAATGTTTTCTATATCAAATCTACCCCTACTCTTCTGCTTTTCAAGCAACAAGTCGGATTTCAAATCGGGTCTACCAATCTGTAACTAGAGCTATTTTTGTAACCCTTCGCCTGTTTTTCTGGCTTCGGTAAAAAATGTCAGAAGTTAGCAGATTCATTAAATTCAAAACAACTATCATTTTGACCACTAAACCAAAGAGTTTGACAAAAATATATTGGATTAAAACTTCCCTCTACTTCTCTGCTTGTCAAATGCGGAGAAGGTTTATTCAGTATGGAACTTACGTTACAGCAGTTTTACTAAATGCACTACCATGTGTTTTTTAAACTTTCACAAACAACTGCCGTTTTGACCCCTTTCCCAACATTTTACAGAAAACAATGTTTTCTATATCAAATCTACCCCTACTCTTCTGCTTTTCAAGCAACAAGTCGGATTTCAAATCGGGTCTACCAATCTGTAACTAGAGCTATTTTTGTAACCCTTCGCCTGTTTTTCTGGCTTCGGTAAAAAATGTCAGAAGTTAGCAGATTCATTAAATTCAAAACAACTATCATTTTGACCACTAAACCAAAGAGTTTGACAAAAATATATTGGATTAAAACTTCCCTCTACTTCTCTGCTTGTCAAATGCGGAGAAGGTTTATTCAGTATGGAACTTACGTTACAGCAGTTTTACTAAATGCACTACCATGTGTTTTTTAAACTTTCACAAACAACTGCCGTTTTGACCCCTTTCCCAACATTTTACAGAAAACAATGTTTTCTATATAAAATCTACCCCTACTCTTCTGCTTTTCAAGCAACAAGTCGGATTTCAAATCGGGTCTACCAATCTGTAACTAGAGCTATTTTTGTAACCCTTCACCTGTTTTTCTGGCTTCGGTAAAAAATGTCAGAAGTTAGCAGATTCATTAAATTCAAAACAACTTTCACAAACAACTGCCGTTTTGACCCCTTTCCCAACATTTTACAGAAAACAATGTTTTCTATATAAAATCTACCCTCTACTCTTCTGCTTTTCAAGCAACAAGTCGGATTTCAAATCGGGTCTACCAATCTGTAACTAGAGCTATTTTTGTAACCCTTCGCCTGTTTTTCTGGCTTCGGTAAAAAATGTCAGAAGTTAGCAGATGTCATTCAATTCAAAACAACTTTCACAAACAACTGCCGTTTTGACCCCTTTCCCAACATTTTACAGAAAACAATGTTTTCTATATAAAATCTACCCCTACTCTTCTGCTTTTCAAGCAACAAGTCGGATTTCAAATCGGGTCTACCAATCTGTAACTAGAGCTATTTTTGTAACCCTTCGCCTGTTTTTCTGGCTTCGGTAAAAAATGTCAGAAGTTAGCAGATTCATTAAATTCAAAACAACTATCATTTTGACCACTAAACCAAAGAGTTTGACAAAAATATATTGGATTAAAACTTCCCTCTACTTCTCTGCTTGTCAAATGCGGAGAAGGTTTATTCAGTATGGAACTTACGTTACAGCAGTTTTACTAAATGCACTACCATGTGTTTTTTAAACTTTCACAAACAACTGCCGTTTTGACCCCTTTCCCAACATTTTACAGAAAACAATGTTTTCTATATCAAATCTACCCCTACTCTTCTGCTTTTCAAGCAACAAGTCGGATTTCAAATCGGGTCTACCAATCTGTAACTAGAGCTATTTTTGTAACCCTTCGCCTGTTTTTCTGGCTTCGGTAAAAAATGTCAGAAGTTAGCAGATTCATTAAATTCAAAACAACTATCATTTTGACCACTAAACCAAAGAGTTTGACAAAAATATATTGGATTAAAACTTCCCTCTACTTCTCTGCTTGTCAAATGCGGAGAAGGTTTATTCAGTATGGAACTTACGTTACAGCAGTTTTACTAAATGCACTACCATGTGTTTTTTAAACTTTCACAAACAACTGCCGTTTTGACCCCTTTCCCAACATTTTACAGAAAACAATGTTTTCTATATCAAATCTACCCCTACTCTTCTGCTTTTCAAGCAACAAGTCGGATTTCAAATCGGGTCTACCAATCTGTAACTAGAGCTATTTTTGTAACCCTTCGCCTGTTTTTCTGGCTTCGGTAAAAAATGTCAGAAGTTAGCAGATTCATTAAATTCAAAACAACTATCATTTTGACCACTAAACCAAAGAGTTTGACAAAAATATATTGGATTAAAACTTCCCTCTACTTCTCTGCTTGTCAAATGCGGAGAAGGTTTATTCAGTATGGAACTTACGTTACAGCAGTTTTACTAAATGCACTACCATGTGTTTTTTAAACTTTCACAAACAACTGCCGTTTTGACCCCTTTCCCAACATTTTACAGAAAACAATGTTTTCTATATCAAATCTACCCCTACTCTTCTGCTTTTCAAGCAACAAGTCGGATTTCAAATCGGGTCTACCAATCTGTAACTAGAGCTATTTTTGTAACCCTTCGCCTGTTTTTCTGGCTTCGGTAAAAAATGTCAGAAGTTAGCAGATTCATTAAATTCAAAACAACTATCATTTTGACCACTAAACCAAAGAGTTTGACAAAAATATATTGGATTAAAACTTCCCTCTACTTCTCTGCTTGTCAAATGCGGAGAAGGTTTATTCAGTATGGAACTTACGTTACAGCAGTTTTACTAAATGCACTACCATGTGTTTTTTAAACTTTCACAAACAACTGCCGTTTTGACCCCTTTCCCAACATTTTACAGAAAACAATGTTTTCTATATAAAATCTACCCCTACCCTTCTGCTTTTCAAGCAACAAGTCGGATTTCAAATCGGGTCTACCAATCTGTAACTAGAGCTATTTTTGTAACCCTTCGCCTGTTTTTCTGGCTTCGGTAAAAAATGTCAGAAGTTAGCAGATTCATTAAATTCAAAACAACTATCATTTTGACCACTAAACCAAAGAGTTTGACAAAAATATATTGGATTAAAACTTCCCTCTACTTCTCTGCTTGTCAAATGCGGAGAAGGTTTATTCAGTATGGAACTTACGTTACAGCAGTTTTACTAAATGCACTACCATGTGTTTTTTAAACTTTCACAAACAACTGCCGTTTTGACCCCTTTCCCAAAATTTTACAGAAAACAATGTTTTCTATATCAAATCTACCCCTACTCTTCTGCTTTTCAAGCAACAAGTCGGATTTCAAATCGGGTCTACCAATCTGTAACTAGAGCTATTTTTGTAACCCTTCGCCTGTTTTTCTGGCTTCGGTAAAAAATGTCAGAAGTTAGCAGATTCATTCAATTCAAAACAACTTTCACAAACAACTGCCGTTTTGACCCCTTTCCCAACATTTTACAGAAAACAATGTTTTCTATATAAAATCTACCCCTACTCTTCTGGTTTTCAAACAACAAGTCGGATTTCAAATCGGGTCTACCAATCTGTAACTAGAGCTATTTTTGTAACCCTTCGCCTGTTTTTCTGGCTTCGGTAAAAAATGTCAGAAGTTAGCAGATTCATTAAATTCAAAACAACTATCATTTTGACCACTAAACCAAAGAGTTTGACAAAAATATATTGGATTAAAACTTCCCTCTACTTCTCTGCTTGTCAAATGCGGAGAAGGTTTATTCAGTATGGAACTTACGTTACAGCAGTTTTACTAAATGCACTACCATGTGTTTTTTAAACTTTCACAAACAACTGCCGTTTTGACCCCTTTCCCAAAATTTTACAGAAAACAATGTTTTCTATATCAAATCTACCCCTACTCTTCTGCTTTTCAAGCAACAAGTCGGATTTCAAATCGGGTCTACCAATCTGTAACTAGAGCTATTTTTGTAACCCTTCGCCTGTTTTTCTGGCTTCGGTAAAAAATGTCAGAAGTTAGCAGATTCATTAAATTCAAAACAACTATCATTTTGACCACTAAACCAAAGAGTTTGACAAAAATATATTGGATTAAAACTTCCCTCTACTTCTATGCTTGTCAAATGCGGAGAAGGTTTATTCAGTATGGAACTTACGTTACAGCAGTTTTACTAAATGCACTACCATGTGTTTTTTAAACTTTCACAAACAACTGCCGTTTTGACCCCTTTCCCAACATTTTACAGAAAACAATGTTTTCTATATGAAATCTACCCCTACTCTTCTGCTTTTCAAGCAACAAGTCGGATTTCAAATCGGGTCTACCAATCTGTAACTAGAGCTATTTTTGTAACCCTTCGCCTGTTTTTCTGGCTTCGGTAAAAAATGTCAGAAGTTAGCAGATTCATTAAATTCAAAACAACTATCATTTTGACCACTAAACCAAAGAGTTTGACAAAAATATATTGGATTAAAACTTCCCTCTACTTCTCTGCTTGTCAAATGCGGAGAAGGTTTATTCAGTATGGAACTTACGTTACAGCAGTTTTACTAAATGCACTACCATGTGTTTTTAAACTTTCACAAACAACTGCCGTTTTGACCCCTTTCCCAACATTTTACAGAAAACAATGTTTTCTATATAAAATCTACCCCTACCCTTCTGCTTTTCAAGCAACAAGTCGGATTTCAAATCGGGTCTACCAATCTGTAACTAGAGCTATTTTTGTAACCCTTCGCCTGTTTTTCTGGCTTCGGTAAAAAATGTCAGAAGTTAGCAGATTCATTAAATTCAAAACAACTATCATTTTGACCACTAAACCAAAGAGTTTGACAAAAATATATTGGATTAAAACTTCCCTCTACTTCTCTGCTTGTCAAATGCGGAGAAGGTTTATTCAGTATGGAACTTACGTTACAGCAGTTTTACTAAATGCACTACCATGTGTTTTTTAAACTTTCACAAACAACTGCCGTTTTGACCCCTTTCCCAACATTTTACAGAAAACAATGTTTTCTATATAAAATCTACCCCTACTCTTCTGCTTTTCAAGCAACAAGTCGGATTTCAAATCGGGTCTACCAATCTGTAACTAGAGCTATTTTTGTAACCCTTCGCCTGTTTTTCTGGCTTCGGTAAAAAATGTCAGAAGTTAGCAGATTCATTAAATTCAAAACAACTATCATTTTGACCACTAAACCAAAGAGTTTGACAAAAATATATTGGATTAAAACTTCCCTCTACTTCTCTGCTTGTCAAATGCGGAGAAGGTTTATTCAGTATGGAACTTACGTTACAGCAGTTTTACTAAATGCACTACCATGTGTTTTTTAAACTTTCACAAACAACTGCCGTTTTGACCCCTTTCCCAACATTTTACAGAAAACAATGTTTTCTATATAAAATCTACCCCTACTCTTCTGCTTTTCAAGCAACAAGTCGGATTTCAAATCGGGTCTACCAATCTGTAACTAGAGCTATTTTTGTAACCCTTCGCCTGTTTTTCTGGCTTCGGTAAAAAATGTCAGAAGTTAGCAGATTCATTAAATTCAAAACAACTATCATTTTGACCACTAAACCAAAGAGTTTGACAAAAATATATTGGATTAAAACTTCCCTCTACTTCTCTGCTTGTCAAATGCGGAGAAGGTTTATTCAGTATGGAACTTACGTTACAGCAGTTTTACTAAATGCACTACCATGTGTTTTTTAAACTTTCACAAACAACTGCCGTTTTGACCCCTTTCCCAACATTTTACAGAAAACAATGTTTTCTATATCAAATCTACCCCTACTCTTCTGCTTTTCAAGCAACAAGTCGGATTTCAAATCGGGTCTACCAATCTGTAACTAGAGCTATTTTTGTAACCCTTCGCCTGTTTTTCTGGCTTCGGTAAAAAATGTCAGAAGTTAGCAGATTCATTAAATTCAAAACAACTATCATTTTGACCACTAAACCAAAGAGTTTGACAAAAATATATTGGATTAAAACTTCCCTCTACTTCTCTGCTTGTCAAATGCGGAGAAGGTTTATTCAGTATGGAACTTACGTTACAGCAGTTTTACTAAATGCACTACCATGTGTTTTTTAAACTTTCACAAACAACTGCCGTTTTGACCCCTTTCCCAACATTTTACAGAAAACAATGTTTTCTATATCAAATCTACCCCTACTCTTCTGCTTTTCAAGCAACAAGTCGGATTTCAAATCGGGTCTACCAATCTGTAACTAGAGCTATTTTTGTAACCCTTCGCCTGTTTTTCTGGCTTCGGTAAAAAATGTCAGAAGTTAGCAGATTCATTAAATTCAAAACAACTATCATTTTGACCACTAAACCAAAGAGTTTGACAAAAATATATTGGATTAAAACTTCCCTCTACTTCTCTGCTTGTCAAATGCGGAGAAGGTTTATTCAGTATGGAACTTACGTTACAGCAGTTTTACTAAATGCACTACCATGTGTTTTTAAACTTTCACAAACAACTGCCGTTTTGACCCCTTTCCCAACATTTTACAGAAAACAATGTTTTCTATATAAAATCTACCCCTACCCTTCTGCTTTTCAAGCAACAAGTCGGATTTCAAATCGGGTCTACCAATCTGTAACTAGAGCTATTTTTGTAACCCTTCGCCTGTTTTTCTGGCTTCGGTAAAAAATGTCAGAAGTTAGCAGATTCATTAAATTCAAAACAACTATCATTTTGACCACTAAACCAAAGAGTTTGACAAAAATATATTGGATTAAAACTTCCCTCTACTTCTCTGCTTGTCAAATGCGGAGAAGGTTTATTCAGTATGGAACTTACGTTACAGCAGTTTTACTAAATGCACTACCATGTGTTTTTTAAACTTTCACAAACAACTGCCGTTTTGACCCCTTTCCCAAAATTTTACAGAAAACAATGTTTTCTATATCAAATCTACCCCTACTCTTCTGCTTTTCAAGCAACAAGTCGGATTTCAAATCGGGTCTACCAATCTGTAACTAGAGCTATTTTTGTAACCCTTCGCCTGTTTTTCTGGCTTCGGTAAAAAATGTCAGAAGTTAGCAGATTCATTAAATTCAAAACAACTATCATTTTGACCACTAAACCAAAGAGTTTGACAAAAATATATTGGATTAAAACTTCCCTCTACTTCTATGCTTGTCAAATGCGGAGAAGGTTTATTCAGTATGGAACTTACGTTACAGCAGTTTTACTAAATGCACTACCATGTGTTTTTTAAACTTTCACAAACAACTGCCGTTTTGACCCCTTTCCCAACATTTTACAGAAAACAATGTTTTCTATATCAAATCTACCCCTACTCTTCTGCTTTTCAAGCAACAAGTCGGATTTCAAATCGGGTCTACCAATCTGTAACTAGAGCTATTTTTGTAACCCTTCACCTGTTTTTCTGGCTTCGGTAAAAAATGTCAGAAGTTAGCAGATTCATTAAATTCAAAACAACTATCATTTTGACCACTAAACCAAAGAGTTTGACAAAAATATATTGGATTAAAACTTCCCTCTACTTCTCTGCTTGTCAAATGCGGAGAAGGTTTATTCAGTATGGAACTTACGTTACAGCAGTTTTACTAAATGCACTACCATGTGTTTTTAAACTTTCACAAACAACTGCCGTTTTGACCCCTTTCCCAACATTTTACAGAAAACAATGTTTTCTATATAAAATCTACCCCTACCCTTCTGCTTTTCAAGCAACAAGTCGGATTTCAAATCGGGTCTACCAATCTGTAACTAGAGCTATTTTTGTAACCCTTCGCCTGTTTTTCTGGCTTCGGTAAAAAATGTCAGAAGTTAGCAGATTCATTAAATTCAAAACAACTATCATTTTGACCACTAAACCAAAGAGTTTGACAAAAATATATTGGATTAAAACTTCCCTCTACTTCTCTGCTTGTCAAATGCGGAGAAGGTTTATTCAGTATGGAACTTACGTTACAGCAGTTTTACTAAATGCACTACCATGTGTTTTTTAAACTTTCACAAACAACTGCCGTTTTGACCCCTTTCCCAACATTTTACAGAAAACAATGTTTTCTATATAAAATCTACCCCTACCCTTCTGCTTTTCAAGCAACAAGTCGGATTTCAAATCGGGTCTACCAATCTGTAACTAGAGCTATTTTTGTAACCCTTCGCCTGTTTTTCTGGCTTCGGTAAAAAATGTCAGAAGTTAGCAGATTCATTAAATTCAAAACAACTATCATTTTGACCACTAAACCAAAGAGTTTGACAAAAATATATTGGATTAAAACTTCCCTCTACTTCTCTGCTTGTCAAATGCGGAGAAGGTTTATTCAGTATGGAACTTACGTTACAGCAGTTTTACTAAATGCACTACCATGTGTTTTTTAAACTTTCACAAACAACTGCCGTTTTGACCCCTTTCCCAACATTTTACAGAAAACAATGTTTTCTATATAAAATCTACCCCTACCCTTCTGCTTTTCAAGCAACAAGTCGGATTTCAAATCGGGTCTACCAATCTGTAACTAGAGCTATTTTTGTAACCCTTCGCCTGTTTTTCTGGCTTCGGTAAAAAATGTCAGAAGTTAGCAGATTCATTAAATTCAAAACAACTATCATTTTGACCACTAAACCAAAGAGTTTGACAAAAATATATTGGATTAAAACTTCCCTCTACTTCTCTGCTTGTCAAATGCGGAGAAGGTTTATTCAGTATGGAACTTACGTTACAGCAGTTTTACTAAATGCACTACCATGTGTTTTTTAAACTTTCACAAACAACTGCCGTTTTGACCCCTTTCCCAACATTTTACAGAAAACAATGTTTTCTATATAAAATCTACCCCTACCCTTCTGCTTTTCAAGCAACAAGTCGGATTTCAAATCGGGTCTACCAATCTGTAACTAGAGCTATTTTTGTAACCCTTCGCCTGTTTTTCTGGCTTCGGTAAAAAATGTCAGAAGTTAGCAGATTCATTAAATTCAAAACAACTATCATTTTGACCACTAAACCAAAGAGTTTGACAAAAATATATTGGATTAAAACTTCCCTCTACTTCTCTGCTTGTCAAATGCGGAGAAGGTTTATTCAGTATGGAACTTACGTTACAGCAGTTTTACTAAATGCACTACCATGTGTTTTTTAAACTTTCACAAACAACTGCCGTTTTGACCCCTTTCCCAAAATTTTACAGAAAACAATGTTTTCTATATCAAATCTACCCCTACTCTTCTGCTTTTCAAGCAACAAGTCGGATTTCAAATCGGGTCTACCAATCTGTAACTAGAGCTATTTTTGTAACCCTTCGCCTGTTTTTCTGGCTTCGGTAAAAAATGTCAGAAGTTAGCAGATTCATTAAATTCAAAACAACTATCATTTTGACCACTAAACCAAAGAGTTTGACAAAAATATATTGGATTAAAACTTCCCTCTACTTCTATGCTTGTCAAATGCGGAGAAGGTTTATTCAGTATGGAACTTACGTTACAGCAGTTTTACTAAATGCACTACCATGTGTTTTTTAAACTTTCACAAACAACTGCCGTTTTGACCCCTTTCCCAACATTTTACAGAAAACAATGTTTTCTATATCAAATCTACCCCTACTCTTCTGCTTTTCAAGCAACAAGTCGGATTTCAAATCGGGTCTACCAATCTGTAACTAGAGCTATTTTTGTAACCCTTCACCTGTTTTTCTGGCTTCGGTAAAAAATGTCAGAAGTTAGCAGATTCATTAAATTCAAAACAACTATCATTTTGACCACTAAACCAAAGAGTTTGACAAAAATATATTGGATTAAAACTTCCCTCTACTTCTCTGCTTGTCAAATGCGGAGAAGGTTTATTCAGTATGGAACTTACGTTACAGCAGTTTTACTAAATGCACTACCATGTGTTTTTAAACTTTCACAAACAACTGCCGTTTTGACCCCTTTCCCAACATTTTACAGAAAACAATGTTTTCTATATAAAATCTACCCCTACCCTTCTGCTTTTCAAGCAACAAGTCGGATTTCAAATCGGGTCTACCAATCTGTAACTAGAGCTATTTTTGTAACCCTTCGCCTGTTTTTCTGGCTTCGGTAAAAAATGTCAGAAGTTAGCAGATTCATTAAATTCAAAACAACTATCATTTTGACCACTAAACCAAAGAGTTTGACAAAAATATATTGGATTAAAACTTCCCTCTACTTCTCTGCTTGTCAAATGCGGAGAAGGTTTATTCAGTATGGAACTTACGTTACAGCAGTTTTACTAAATGCACTACCATGTGTTTTTTAAACTTTCACAAACAACTGCCGTTTTGACCCCTTTCCCAACATTTTACAGAAAACAATGTTTTCTATATAAAATCTACCCCTACCCTTCTGCTTTTCAAGCAACAAGTCGGATTTCAAATCGGGTCTACCAATCTGTAACTAGAGCTATTTTTGTAACCCTTCGCCTGTTTTTCTGGCTTCGGTAAAAAATGTCAGAAGTTAGCAGATTCATTAAATTCAAAACAACTATCATTTTGACCACTAAACCAAAGAGTTTGACAAAAATATATTGGATTAAAACTTCCCTCTACTTCTCTGCTTGTCAAATGCGGAGAAGGTTTATTCAGTATGGAACTTACGTTACAGCAGTTTTACTAAATGCACTACCATGTGTTTTTTAAACTTTCACAAACAACTGCCGTTTTGACCCCTTTCCCAACATTTTACAGAAAACAATGTTTTCTATATAAAATCTACCCCTACCCTTCTGCTTTTCAAGCAACAAGTCGGATTTCAAATCGGGTCTACCAATCTGTAACTAGAGCTATTTTTGTAACCCTTCGCCTGTTTTTCTGGCTTCGGTAAAAAATGTCAGAAGTTAGCAGATTCATTCAATTCAAAACAACTATCATTTTGACCACTAAACCAAAGAGTTTGACAAAAATATATTGGATTAAAACTTCCCTCTACTTCTCTGCTTGTCAAATGCGGAGAAGGTTTATTCAGTATGGAACTTACGTTACAGCAGTTTTACTAAATGCACTACCATGTGTTTTTAAACTTTCACAAACAACTGCCGTTTTGACCCCTTTCCCAACATTTTACAGAAAACAATGTTTTCTATATAAAATCTACCCCTACCCTTCTGCTTTTCAAGCAACAAGTCGGATTTCAAATCGGGTCTACCAATCTGTAACTAGAGCTATTTTTGTAACCCTTCGCCTGTTTTTCTGGCTTCGGTAAAAAATGTCAGAAGTTAGCAGATTCATTAAATTCAAAACAACTATCATTTTGACCACTAAACCAAAGAGTTTGACAAAAATATATTGGATTAAAACTTCCCTCTACTTCTCTGCTTGTCAAATGCGGAGAAGGTTTATTCAGTATGGAACTTACGTTACAGCAGTTTTACTAAATGCACTACCATGTGTTTTTTAAACTTTCACAAACAACTGCCGTTTTGACCCCTTTCCCAAAATTTTACAGAAAACAATGTTTTCTATATCAAATCTACCCCTACTCTTCTGCTTTTCAAGCAACAAGTCGGATTTCAAATCGGGTCTACCAATCTGTAACTAGAGCTATTTTTGTAACCCTTCGCCTGTTTTTCTGGCTTCGGTAAAAAATGTCAGAAGTTAGCAGATTCATTAAATTCAAAACAACTATCATTTTGACCACTAAACCAAAGAGTTTGACAAAAATATATTGGATTAAAACTTCCCTCTACTTCTCTGCTTGTCAAATGCGGAGAAGGTTTATTCAGTATGGAACTTACGTTACAGCAGTTTTACTAAATGCACTACCATGTGTTTTTTAAACTTTCACAAACAACTGCCGTTTTGACCCCTTTCCCAACATTTTACAGAAAACAATGTTTTCTATATCAAATCTACCCCTACTCTTCTGCTTTTCAAGCAACAAGTCGGATTTCAAATCGGGTCTACCAATCTGTAACTAGAGCTATTTTTGTAACCCTTCGCCTGTTTTTCTGGCTTCGGTAAAAAATGTCAGAAGTTAGCAGATTCATTAAATTCAAAACAACTATCATTTTGACCACTAAACCAAAGAGTTTGACAAAAATATATTGGATTAAAACTTCCCTCTACTTCTCTGCTTGTCAAATGCGGAGAAGGTTTATTCAGTATGGAACTTACGTTACAGCAGTTTTACTAAATGCACTACCATGTGTTTTTTAAACTTTCACAAACAACTGCCGTTTTGACCCCTTTCCCAACATTTTACAGAAAACAATGTTTTCTATATAAAATCTACCCCTACTCTTCTGCTTTTCAAGCAACAAGTCGGATTTCAAATCGGGTCTACCAATCTGTAACTAGAGCTATTTTTGTAACCCTTCGCCTGTTTTTCTGGCTTCGGTAAAAAATGTCAGAAGTTAGCAGATTCATTAAATTCAAAACAACTATCATTTTGACCACTAAACCAAAGAGTTTGACAAAAATATATTGGATTAAAACTTCCCTCTACTTCTCTGCTTGTCAAATGCGGAGAAGGTTTATTCAGTATGGAACTTACGTTACAGCAGTTTTACTAAATGCACTACCATGTGTTTTTTAAACTTTCACAAACAACTGCCGTTTTGACCCCTTTCCCAACATTTTACAGAAAACAATGTTTTCTATATAAAATCTACCCCTACTCTTCTGCTTTTCAAGCAACAAGTCGGATTTCAAATCGGGTCTACCAATCTGTAACTAGAGCTATTTTTGTAACCCTTCGCCTGTTTTTCTGGCTTCGGTAAAAAATGTCAGAAGTTAGCAGATTCATTAAATTCAAAACAACTATCATTTTGACCACTAAACCAAAGAGTTTGACAAAAATATATTGGATTAAAACTTCCCTCTACTTCTCTGCTTGTCAAATGCGGAGAAGGTTTATTCAGTATGGAACTTACGTTACAGCAGTTTTACTAAATGCACTACCATGTGTTTTTTAAACTTTCACAAACAACTGCCGTTTTGACCCCTTTCCCAACATTTTACAGAAAACAATGTTTTCTATATCAAATCTACCCCTACTCTTCTGCTTTTCAAGCAACAAGTCGGATTTCAAATCGGGTCTACCAATCTGTAACTAGAGCTATTTTTGTAACCCTTCGCCTGTTTTTCTGGCTTCGGTAAAAAATGTCAGAAGTTAGCAGATTCATTAAATTCAAAACAACTATCATTTTGACCACTAAACCAAAGAGTTTGACAAAAATATATTGGATTAAAACTTCCCTCTACTTCTCTGCTTGTCAAATGCGGAGAAGGTTTATTCAGTATGGAACTTACGTTACAGCAGTTTTACTAAATGCACTACCATGTGTTTTTAAACTTTCACAAACAACTGCCGTTTTGACCCCTTTCCCAACATTTTACAGAAAACAATGTTTTCTATATAAAATCTACCCCTACCCTTCTGCTTTTCAAGCAACAAGTCGGATTTCAAATCGGGTCTACCAATCTGTAACTAGAGCTATTTTTGTAACCCTTCGCCTGTTTTTCTGGCTTCGGTAAAAAATGTCAGAAGTTAGCAGATTCATTAAATTCAAAACAACTATCATTTTGACCACTAAACCAAAGAGTTTGACAAAAATATATTGGATTAAAACTTCCCTCTACTTCTCTGCTTGTCAAATGCGGAGAAGGTTTATTCAGTATGGAACTTACGTTACAGCAGTTTTACTAAATGCACTACCATGTGTTTTTTAAACTTTCACAAACAACTGCCGTTTTGACCCCTTTCCCAACATTTTACAGAAAACAATGTTTTCTATATAAAATCTACCCCTACTCTTCTGCTTTTCAAGCAACAAGTCGGATTTCAAATCGGGTCTACCAATCTGTAACTAGAGCTATTTTTGTAACCCTTCGCCTGTTTTTCTGGCTTCGGTAAAAAATGTCAGAAGTTAGCAGATTCATTAAATTCAAAACAACTATCATTTTGACCACTAAACCAAAGAGTTTGACAAAAATATATTGGATTAAAACTTCCCTCTACTTCTCTGCTTGTCAAATGCGGAGAAGGTTTATTCAGTATGGAACTTACGTTACAGCAGTTTTACTAAATGCACTACCATGTGTTTTTTAAACTTTCACAAACAACTGCCGTTTTGACCCCTTTCCCAACATTTTACAGAAAACAATGTTTTCTATATCAAATCTACCCCTACTCTTCTGCTTTTCAAGCAACAAGTCGGATTTCAAATCGGGTCTACCAATCTGTAACTAGAGCTATTTTTGTAACCCTTCGCCTGTTTTTCTGGCTTCGGTAAAAAATGTCAGAAGTTAGCAGATTCATTAAATTCAAAACAACTATCATTTTGACCACTAAACCAAAGAGTTTGACAAAAATATATTGGATTAAAACTTCCCTCTACTTCTCTGCTTGTCAAATGCGGAGAAGGTTTATTCAGTATGGAACTTACGTTACAGCAGTTTTACTAAATGCACTACCATGTGTTTTTAAACTTTCACAAACAACTGCCGTTTTGACCCCTTTCCCAACATTTTACAGAAAACAATGTTTTCTATATAAAATCTACCCCTACTCTTCTGCTTTTCAAGCAACAAGTCGGATTTCAAATCGGGTCTACCAATCTGTAACTAGAGCTATTTTTGTAACCCTTCGCCTGTTTTTCTGGCTTCGGTAAAAAATGTCAGAAGTTAGCAGATTCATTAAATTCAAAACAACTATCATTTTGACCACTAAACCAAAGAGTTTGACAAAAATATATTGGATTAAAACTTCCCTCTACTTCTCTGCTTGTCAAATGCGGAGAAGGTTTATTCAGTATGGAACTTACGTTACAGCAGTTTTACTAAATGCACTACCATGTGTTTTTTAAACTTTCACAAACAACTGCCGTTTTGACCCCTTTCCCAAAATTTTACAGAAAACAATGTTTTCTATATCAAATCTACCCCTACTCTTCTGCTTTTCAAGCAACAAGTCGGATTTCAAATCGGGTCTACCAATCTGTAACTAGAGCTATTTTTGTAACCCTTCGCCTGTTTTTCTGGCTTCGGTAAAAAATGTCAGAAGTTAGCAGATTCATTAAATTCAAAACAACTATCATTTTGACCACTAAACCAAAGAGTTTGACAAAAATATATTGGATTAAAACTTCCCTCTACTTCTCTGCTTGTCAAATGCGGAGAAGGTTTATTCAGTATGGAACTTACGTTACAGCAGTTTTACTAAATGCACTACCATGTGTTTTTAAACTTTCACAAACAACTGCCGTTTTGACCCCTTTCCCAACATTTTACAGAAAACAATGTTTTCTATATAAAATCTACCCCTACTCTTCTGCTTTTCAAGCAACAAGTCGGATTTCAAATCGGGTCTACCAATCTGTAACTAGAGCTATTTTTGTAACCCTTCGCCTGTTTTTCTGGCTTCGGTAAAAAATGTCAGAAGTTAGCAGATTCATTAAATTCAAAACAACTATCATTTTGACCACTAAACCAAAGAGTTTGACAAAAATATATTGGATTAAAACTTCCCTCTACTTCTCTGCTTGTCAAATGCGGAGAAGGTTTATTCAGTATGGAACTTACGTTACAGCAGTTTTACTAAATGCACTACCATGTGTTTTTTAAACTTTCACAAACAACTGCCGTTTTGACCCCTTTCCCAACATTTTACAGAAAACAATGTTTTCTATATAAAATCTACCCCTACTCTTCTGCTTTTCAAGCAACAAGTCGGATTTCAAATCGGGTCTACCAATCTGTAACTAGAGCTATTTTTGTAACCCTTCGCCTGTTTTTCTGGCTTCGGTAAAAAATGTCAGAAGTTAGCAGATTCATTAAATTCAAAACAACTATCATTTTGACCACTAAACCAAAGAGTTTGACAAAAATATATTGGATTAAAACTTCCCTCTACTTCTCTGCTTGTCAAATGCGGAGAAGGTTTATTCAGTATGGAACTTACGTTACAGCAGTTTTACTAAATGCACTACCATGTGTTTTTTAAACTTTCACAAACAACTGCCGTTTTGACCCCTTTCCCAACATTTTACAGAAAACAATGTTTTCTATATCAAATCTACCCCTACTCTTCTGCTTTTCAAGCAACAAGTCGGATTTCAAATCGGGTCTACCAATCTGTAACTAGAGCTATTTTTGTAACCCTTCGCCTGTTTTTCTGGCTTCGGTAAAAAATGTCAGAAGTTAGCAGATTCATTAAATTCAAAACAACTATCATTTTGACCACTAAACCAAAGAGTTTGACAAAAATATATTGGATTAAAACTTCCCTCTACTTCTCTGCTTGTCAAATGCGGAGAAGGTTTATTCAGTATGGAACTTACGTTACAGCAGTTTTACTAAATGCACTACCATGTGTTTTTAAACTTTCACAAACAACTGCCGTTTTGACCCCTTTCCCAACATTTTACAGAAAACAATGTTTTCTATATAAAATCTACCCCTACCCTTCTGCTTTTCAAGCAACAAGTCGGATTTCAAATCGGGTCTACCAATCTGTAACTAGAGCTATTTTTGTAACCCTTCGCCTGTTTTTCTGGCTTCGGTAAAAAATGTCAGAAGTTAGCAGATTCATTAAATTCAAAACAACTATCATTTTGACCACTAAACCAAAGAGTTTGACAAAAATATATTGGATTAAAACTTCCCTCTACTTCTCTGCTTGTCAAATGCGGAGAAGGTTTATTCAGTATGGAACTTACGTTACAGCAGTTTTACTAAATGCACTACCATGTGTTTTTTAAACTTTCACAAACAACTGCCGTTTTGACCCCTTTCCCAACATTTTACAGAAAACAATGTTTTCTATATAAAATCTACCCCTACTCTTCTGCTTTTCAAGCAACAAGTCGGATTTCAAATCGGGTCTACCAATCTGTAACTAGAGCTATTTTTGTAACCCTTCGCCTGTTTTTCTGGCTTCGGTAAAAAATGTCAGAAGTTAGCAGATTCATTAAATTCAAAACAACTATCATTTTGACCACTAAACCAAAGAGTTTGACAAAAATATATTGGATTAAAACTTCCCTCTACTTCTCTGCTTGTCAAATGCGGAGAAGGTTTATTCAGTATGGAACTTACGTTACAGCAGTTTTACTAAATGCACTACCATGTGTTTTTTAAACTTTCACAAACAACTGCCGTTTTGACCCCTTTCCCAACATTTTACAGAAAACAATGTTTTCTATATAAAATCTACCCCTACTCTTCTGCTTTTCAAGCAACAAGTCGGATTTCAAATCGGGTCTACCAATCTGTAACTAGAGCTATTTTTGTAACCCTTCGCCTGTTTTTCTGGCTTCGGTAAAAAATGTCAGAAGTTAGCAGATTCATTAAATTCAAAACAACTATCATTTTGACCACTAAACCAAAGAGTTTGACAAAAATATATTGGATTAAAACTTCCCTCTACTTCTCTGCTTGTCAAATGCGGAGAAGGTTTATTCAGTATGGAACTTACGTTACAGCAGTTTTACTAAATGCACTACCATGTGTTTTTTAAACTTTCACAAACAACTGCCGTTTTGACCCCTTTCCCAACATTTTACAGAAAACAATGTTTTCTATATAAAATCTACCCCTACTCTTCTGCTTTTCAAGCAACAAGTCGGATTTCAAATCGGGTCTACCAATCTGTAACTAGAGCTATTTTTGTAACCCTTCGCCTGTTTTTCTGGCTTCGGTAAAAAATGTCAGAAGTTAGCAGATTCATTAAATTCAAAACAACTATCATTTTGACCACTAAACCAAAGAGTTTGACAAAAATATATTGGATTAAAACTTCCCTCTACTTCTCTGCTTGTCAAATGCGGAGAAGGTTTATTCAGTATGGAACTTACGTTACAGCAGTTTTACTAAATGCACTACCATGTGTTTTTTAAACTTTCACAAACAACTGCCGTTTTGACCCCTTTCCCAAAATTTTACAGAAAACAATGTTTTCTATATAAAATCTACCCCTACTCTTCTGCTTTTCAAGCAACAAGTCGGATTTCAAATCGGGTCTACCAATCTGTAACTAGAGCTATTTTTGTAACCCTTCGCCTGTTTTTCTGGCTTCGGTAAAAAATGTCAGAAGTTAGCAGATTCATTAAATTCAAAACAACTATCATTTTGACCACTAAACCAAAGAGTTTGACAAAAATATATTGGATTAAAACTTCCCTCTACTTCTCTGCTTGTCAAATGCGGAGAAGGTTTATTCAGTATGGAACTTACGTTACAGCAGTTTTACTAAATGCACTACCATGTGTTTTTAAACTTTCACAAACAACTGCCGTTTTGACCCCTTTCCCAACATTTTATAGAAAACAATGTTTTCTATATAAAATCTACCCCTACTCTTCTGCTTTTCAAGCAACAAGTCGGATTTCAAATCGGGTCTACCAATCTGTAACTAGAGCTATTTTTGTAACCCTTCGCCTGTTTTTCTGGCTTCGGTAAAAAATGTCAGAAGTTAGCAGATTCATTAAATTCAAAACAACTATCATTTTGACCACTAAACCAAAGAGTTTGACAAAAATATATTGGATTAAAACTTCCCTCTACTTCTCTGCTTGTCAAATGCGGAGAAGGTTTATTCAGTATGGAACTTACGTTACAGCAGTTTTACTAAATGCACTACCATGTGTTTTTTAAACTTTCACAAACAACTGCCGTTTTGACCCCTTTCCCAAAATTTTACAGAAAACAATGTTTTCTATATAAAATCTACCCCTACTCTTCTGCTTTTCAAGCAACAAGTCGGATTTCAAATCGGGTCTACCAATCTGTAACTAGAGCTATTTTTGTAACCCTTCGCCTGTTTTTCTGGCTTCGGTAAAAAATGTCAGAAGTTAGCAGATTCATTAAATTCAAAACAACTATCATTTTGACCACTAAACCAAAGAGTTTGACAAAAATATATTGGATTAAAACTTCCCTCTACTTCTCTGCTTGTCAAATGCGGAGAAGGTTTATTCAGTATGGAACTTACGTTACAGCAGTTTTACTAAATGCACTACCATGTGTTTTTTAAACTTTCACAAACAACTGCCGTTTTGACCCCTTTCCCAACATTTATAGAAAACAATGTTTTCTATATAAAATCTACCCCTACTCTTCTGCTTTTCAAGCAACAAGTCGGATTTCAAATCGGGTCTACCAATCTGTAACTAGAGCTATTTTTGTAACCCTTCGCCTGTTTTCTATATAAAATCTACCCCTACTCTTCTGCTTTTCAAGCAACAAGTCGGATTTCAAATCGGGTCTACCAATCTGTAACTAGAGCTATTTTTGTAACCCTTCGCCTGTTTTTCTGGCTTCGGTAAAAAATGTCAGAAGTTAGCAGATTCATTAACTTCTAGTTCCTCCCAAACCCGGATCCGGGAGCACCCCCATCAGTAAAAAAGCTGACTAGCATAGCCTAGCATAGCGTCACAAGTAAATACTAGCATCTAAATATCATTAAATCACAAGTCCAAGACACCAGATGAAAGATACACATCTTGTGAATCCAGCCATCATTTCTGATTTTTTAAATGTTTTACAGGGAAGACACAATATGTAAATCTATTAGCTAACCACGTTAGCAAAAGACACCACTTTCTTACTCCACCATTTTTTTACTCCATCAGTAGCTATCACAAATTCGACCAAATAAAGATATAAATATCCACTAACCAAGAAACAACTTCATCAGATGACAGTCTGATAACATATTTATTGTATAGCATATGTTTTGTTAGAAAAATTTGCATATTTCAGGTATAAATCATAGTTTACCATTGCAGCCACCATCACAACTCTCACCATAGCGACTAGAATAACTACAGAGAGCAACGTGTATTACCTAATTACTCATCATAAAACATTTCTTAAAAATACACAGCGTACAGCAAATGAAAGACACAGATCTTGTGAATCCAGACAATATTTCAGATCTTTTAAGTGTTTTACAGCGAAAACACAATATAGCGTTATATTAGCTTACAACAATAGCAAACATCACAACAGCATTGATTCAAGCCAAACATAGCGATAACGTATAAACCACCAAAATATATTAATTTTTGACTAACCTTGATATTCTTCATCAGATGACAGTCCTGTAACATCATATTACACAATGCATATAGGGTTTGTTTGAAAATGTGCATATTTAGCGGCACAAATCGTGGTTATACAATGTGATTAGTGGCCAAAACGTCAAGCAATCTGTCCGGCGCCATCTTGGAGAGGCACCTATTCTAATCAATAAGTCATCATAAACTTGACTAAAAAAATACAGGTTGGACAGCAAATGAAAGATGCATTAGTTCTTAATGCAACCGCTGTGTTAGATTTTTAAAATTAACGTTACTGCGCAATACAGCGTGCGCTAAAGCGAGACCGCACCGAAATTCATGGCGGAAGTATTATTTGACATTTGTCAACATAAATACGAATTAACAGCATAAAGACTGCTTACTATTTGCTGAGCTTCCATCAGAATCTTGGGCAAGGTGTCCTTTCTCCAGAACAATCGTCTTTTGGTTGAAAGATGTCCTCTTGTCCTGTCGAAATAGCCGCTAACGTTAGCCACCCACTGGAGAAGTGTCCAACTCGTGAAAGCGTATGACAAAGAAATCCAGGAAAATCGCAATAAACTGATATAAACTGCTATAAATCGTTTTAAATTAACTACCTTATGATGTCTGTAACAACTATAACGAATAAAAACATGACCGGAGATACAGAACTGCTAAAACGAAAGCTTTGCAGGAGGCCATAGTGGTGTCCCTGATGCGCCAGGCGCACCGTTGAAAAGAACGGTACTTCCGTTCCACAGTCTTATATAGGGCCCCAGATTGCGCAATCGACTCCATTCAAATTCTCACCGCTTACTGACATCTAGAGGAAGGCGTATGCAGTGCATGTAGCCCGATGGCTTACATGGGGACTTATAAACTGACCTCAGAACAGGGACCTCGATTTCTGAAATCTCACTCCCTGACAGGAAATGTGCTGCAGAATGAGTTCTGTTTCACTCAGAGAAATAATTCAAACGGTTTTAGAAACTAGAGAGTGTTTTCTATTCAATAGTAATAATAATATGCATATTGTACGAGCAAGAATTGAGTACGAGGCAGTTTAATTTGGGAACTCATTTTTACAAAGTCGAAATGGCGCCCCCATAGGCTCAAGAGGTTAAATTCAAAACAACTTTCACAAACAACGGCCGTTTTGACCCCTTTCCCAACATTTTACAGAAAACAATGTTTTCTATATAAAATCTACCCCTACTCTTCTGCTTTTCAAGCAACAAGTCGGATTTCAAATCGGGTCTACCAATCTGTAACTAGAGCTATTTTTGTAACCCTTCGCCTGTTTTTCTGGCTTCGGTAAAAAATGTCAGAAGTTAGCGGATTCATTAAATTCAAAACAACTTTCACAAACAACTGCCGTTTTGACCCCTTTCCCAACATTTTACAGAAAAAAAAATTCAGCAAGTTGCAACCATGAAATACAGTTATAAACAGTTTTCCATAAACAAGGTCTAAAACATGTTTGATGCAATTTGTAAGTAAAAATGTGTGTAGTATAGGGTAGTTGAGATGATAGGAACACTGTGAACAATTTTCAGCAAGTTGCAACTATGAAATTCAGTTATAAATAGTTTTCTACAAACAAGGTCTGTACCGTGTATTCGAGACAATAGGAACACATGTTTGAAAGTAAAAATGTGTGAAGTACCGTGTATTCGAGATGATAGGAACACTGGACAATTTTCAGCAATTTTCAACAAGGTCTAACACATGTTTGATGCACTCTGTAAGTAAAAATGTGTGCAGTACTGTGTAGTCGAGATGAAAAGAACACTGTGGACAATTTTCAGCAAGTTGCAAACATGAAATACAGTTATTAACGGGTTTCCATAAACAAGATTTAAAACATGTTTGATGCACTTTGTAATTAAAAATGCTTGCAGTTCTGGGAAGGCGAGACTATAGGAACACTGTGGACAATTTTCAGCAAGTTGCAACCATGAAATACAGTTATAAACAGTTTTCCACAAACAAGGCCTAAATCATGTTTGAAAGTAAAAATGTGTGTAGTACTGGGTAGTCGAGATAATAGGAACACTGTGGACAATTTTTAGCAAGTTGCAAACATGAAATACAGGTATAAACAGTTTTCTATAAACAAGGTCTAAATCATGTTTGATGAACTTTGTAAGTAAAAATGTGTATAGTAGTGGGTAGTCGAGATAATAGGAACGCTGTGGACAACTTTCAGCAAGTTGCAACCATGAAATACAGTTATAAACAGTTTTCAACAAACAAGGTCTTTAAAATGTTTAATGCACTGTCTAAATAAAAATGTGTGCAGTACTGTGTAGTCGAGATGATAGGAACGCTGTGGACAATTGTCAGCAAGTTGCAACCATGAAATACAGTTAGAAACAGTTTTCTATAAACAAGGTCTAAAACGTGTTCGATGCACTTTGTAAGTACAAATGTGTGCAGTACTGGTTAGTCGAGATGATAGGAACACTGTGGACAATTTTCAGCAAGTTGCAACCATGAAATACAGTTACAAACAGTTTTCTATAAACAAGGTCTAAATCATGTTTGATGCACTTTGTAAGTAAAAATGTGTGTAGTACTGGGTACTCGAGATGATAGGAAAACTGTCGACAATTTTCAGCAAGTTGCAACCATGAAATACAGTTCTAAACAGTTTTCTATAAACAAGGTTTAAAACGTGTTTGATGCACTTTGTAAGTAAAAATGTGTGCAGTACTGGGTAGTCGAGATAAGAGGAACGCTGTGGACCATTTCAGCAAGTTGCAACCATGAAATACAGTGATAAACAGTTTTCAATAAACAAGGTCTAAATCATGTTTGAAAGTAAAAATGTGTGCAGTACTGTGTAGTCGAGATGATAGGAATACTGTCGACAATTTTCAGCAAGTTGCAACCGTGATATACAGTTATTGACGTTTTTTTTAAAACAAGGTCTAAAACATGTTTGATGAACTTTGTAAGTGAACATGTGTGCAGTACTGGTTAGTCGAGATGATAGGAACACTGTGGACAATTTTCAGCAAGTTGCAACCATGAAATACAGTTATAAACAGTTTTCTATTAACAAGGTCTAAAACGTGTTTGATGCACTTTGTAAGTAAAAATGTGTGCAGTACTGGGTAGTCGAGATGATAGGAACACTGTGGACAATTTTCAGCAAGTTGCATCCATGAAATACAGTTATAAACAGTTTAAAAAAAAACAAGTTCTAAAACATGTTTGATGCACTTTGTAAGTAAAAATGTGTGCAGTACTGGGTAGTTGAGATAAGAGGAACACTGTGGACAATTTTCAGCAAGTTGCAACCATGAAATACAGTTCTAAACAGTTTTCTATAAACAAGGTCTAAAACGTGTTTGATGCACTTTGTAAGTAAAAATGTGTGCAGTACTGGGTAGTCGAGATAAGAGGAACACTGTGGACCATTTCAGCAAGTTGCAACCATGAAATACAGTGATAAACAGTTTTCAATAAATAACGTCTAAATCATGTTTGAAAGTAAAAATGTGTGTAGTACTGGGTAGTCGAGATGATAGCAACACTGTTGACAATTTTCAGCAAGTTTCAACAAAGAAATACAGTTATAATTTTTTTTCCATAAACAAAGTCTAAAACATGTTTGATGCACTCTGTAAGTAAACATGTGTGCAGTACTGGGTAGTCGAGGTGATAGCAACACTGTGGACAATTTTCAGCAAGTTGCAAACAAGAAATACTGTTATAAACATGTTTCCATAAAAAAGGTCTAAAACATGTTTGATACACTCTGTAAGTAAAAATGTCTGCAGTACTGGGTAGTCGAGATGATAGGAAAACTGTCGACAATTTTCAGCAAGTTGCAACCATGAAATACAGTTATAAACAGTTTTCTATTAACAAGGTCTAAAACGTGTTTGATGCACTTTGTAAGTAAAAATGTGTGCAGTACTGGGTAATCGAGATAATAGGAACACTGTGGACAATTTTCAGCAAGTTGCAACCATGAAATAAAGTTATAAACATTTTTCCGAAAACAAGGTCTAAAACATGTTTGATGCACTCTGTAAGTAAAAATGTGTGCAGTACTGGGTAGTCGAGGTGATAGAAACACCGTGGACAATTTTCAGCAAGTTGCGAACATGAAATACAGTTATAAACATGTTTCCATAAACAAGGTCTAAAACATGTTTGCTGCACTCTGTAATTAAAAATGTGTGAAGTACTGGGTAGTCGAGATGATAGCAACATTGTGGACAATTTTCAGCAAGTTGTATCCATGAAATACAGTTATAAACAGTTTTTAAAAAACAAGGCCTAAATCATGTTTGAAAGTAAAAGTGTGTGTAGTACTGGTTAGTCGAGATGATAGGAACACTGTGGACAATTTTCAGCAAGTTGCAACCATGAAATACAGGTATAAACAGTTTTCTATAAACAAGGTCTAAATCATGTTTGATGAACTTTGTAAGTAAAAATGTGTATAGTAGTGGGTAGTCGAGATAATAGGAACGCTGTGGACAACTTTCAGCAAGTTGCAACCATGAAATACAGTTATAAACAGTTTTCAACAAACAAGGTCTTTAAAATGTTTAATGCACTTTCTAAATAAAAATGTGTGCAGTACTGGATAGTCGAGATGATAGGAACGCTGTGGACAATTGTCAGCAAGTTGCAACCATGAAATACAGTTAGAAACAGTTTTCTATAAACAAGGTCTAAAACATGTTCGATGCACTTTGTAAGTACAAATGTGTGCAGTACTGGTTAGTCGAGATGATAGGAACACTGTGGACAATTTTCAGCAAGTTGCAACCATGAAATACAGTTATAAACAGTTTTGCATAAACAAGGCCTAAATCATGTTTGAAAGTAAAAATGTGTGTAGTACTGGGTAGTCGAGATAATAGGAACGCTGTGGACAACTTTCAGCAAGTTGCCACCATGAAATACAGTTACAAACAGTTTTCTATAAACATGGCCTAAATCATGTTTGATGCACTTTGTAAGTAAAAATGTGTGTAATACTGGGTAGTCGAGATGATAGGAAAACTGTCGACAATTTTCTGCAAGTTGCAACCGTGATATACAGTTATTAAAGTTTTTTTTAAAACAAGGTCTAAAACATGTTTGATGCACTTTGTAAGTGAACATGTGTGCAGTACTGGTTAGTCGAGATGATAGGAACACTGTGGACAATTTTCAGCAAGTTGCAACCATGAAATACAGGTATAAACAGTTTTCTATAAACAAGGTCTAAATCATGTTTGATGAACTTTGTAAGTAAAAATGTGTATAGTACTGGGTAGTCGAGATAATAGGAACGCTGTGGACAACTTTCAGCAAGTTGCAACCATGAAATACAGTTATAAACAGTTTTAAACAAACAAGGTCTTTAAAATGTTTAATGCACTTTCTAAATAAAAATGTGTGCAGTACTGGGTAGTCGAGGTGATAGGAACACTGTGGACAATTTTCAGCAAGTTGCAACCATGAAATACAGTTATAAACAGTTCTTAAAAAACAAGGTCTAAATCATGTTTGATGAACTTTGTAAGTAAACATGTGTGCAGTACTGGTTAGTCGAGATGATAGGAACACTGTGGACAATTTTCAGCAAGTTGCAACCATGAAATACAGTTATAAACAGTTTTCTATAAACAAGGTCTAAATCATGTTTGATGAACTTTGTAAGTAAAAATGTGTATAGTACTGGGTAGTCGAGATAATAGGAACGCTGTGGACAACTTTCAGCAAGTTGCAACCATGAAATACAGTTATAAACAGTTTTCAACAAACAAGGTCTTTAAAATGTTTAATGCACTTTCTAAATAAAAATGTGTGCAGTACTGGGTAGTCGAGATGATAGGAACACTGTGGACAATTTTCAGCAAGTTGCAACCATGAAATACAGTTATAAACAGTTTTCCATAAACAAGGTCAAAAACATGTTTAGTGCACTTTGTAAGTAAAAATGTGTGCAGTTCTGGGTTGTCAAGATGATAGGAACACTGTGGAAAATTTTCAGCAAGTTGCAACCATGAAATACGGTTATAAATATTTTTCTATAAACAAAGTCTAAAACGTGTTTGTTGCACTCTGTAAGTAAAAATGTGTGTAGTACTGGGTAGTCGAGATAATAGGACCACTGTGGACAATTTTCAGCAAGTTGGATCCATGAAATAAAGTTATAAACAGTTTTCCATAAACAAGGTCAATAACATGTTTAATGCACTTTGTAAGTAAAAATGTGTGCAGTTCTGGGTAGTAAAGATGATAGGAAAACTGTGGACAATTTTCAGCAAGTTGCAACCATGAAATACAGTTATAAACAGTTTTCCATAAACAAGGTCTAAAACATGTTTAATAAAATAGCTTCTGAAAACACTGATCCCAGTAATCAGTAATCAGTACCTTATTGAATATTGATGTAAAAAATCCACTGGGGCGGCCTCACTTGATCCCTTTTTGCTTTCTGCCCCACTCATTGCAGAATCATAAACCAATATTTTTCACTCAACACTTGTTTATTGGGTTATCCCTAAGATCTGGAAAATGGCACAAGTCCTCCCCTACACAAAGGCGGAGATCCTTCTGACATGGATAACTATTGTCCAATTTCCAAGCTATTTTGTTGCCAAAGTTTGAGACCCTGGCCAACTCTCACCTTAGTAGTTGTTTAACTTCTCATTCTATTCTTAATGAGAACCAATCTGGTTTTATACCTGGACATAGCACTGTTTCAACTGCTACACCTGTCTTAGATGATGTGCTATCTTGTTTAGAACATAACAATTATTGTGTTTCCTTATTTATTGACCTGTCGAAGGCGCTTGATACAGTTGGCCATTTCTTACTTGTTCAAAAGTCTGAGATAGGACTAGATCAGGCATCTTGCAATTGGTTCAAAAACTATTTAATGGACAGAACACAATGTGTGCTTACTGATGGTATCAAATGTATGTTTCTCAATAATATGAAAGGTATGCCGCAGGTGTCGATTTGGCGCGCTGTTCTCTTTCTCTGTTTATATACATTTCATTTTTTATATTTTTTTATTTCACCATGTAAGCTAGTTGAGAACAAGTTCTCATTTACAACTGCGACCTGGGCAAGATAAAGCAAAGCAGTGCAACACAAACAACAACACAGAGTTACACATGGAATAAACAAGCGTACAGTCAATAACACAATAGAAAAAATATATAAAGTCTATATACAGTGTGTGCAAATGGTGTGAGGAGGTAAGGCATAAAATAGGCCATAGTAGCGAAGTAATTACAATTTAACAGATTAACACTGGGGTGATAGATGAGCAGATGGTGATGTGCAAGTAGAAATACTAGTGTGCAAAAGAGCAGAAAAGTAAATAATAACAATATGGGGATGAGGTAGGTAGATTGGGTGGGCTATTTACAGATGGGCTATCTACAGCTGCAGCGATCGGTTAGCTGCTCAGAGTGCTGATGTTTAAAGTTAATGAGGGAAATATAAGTCTCCAGCTTCAGCGATTTTTGCAATTCGTTCCAGTCATAAATAATATTGGTCTCTGTCAAAACCTGTAACATTCATCTCTACGCGGATGATACATTATTTACTTCTGTGCCTCCCTCAGTACAGCAGGCCATTCACGACCTTCAACATGGTTTTGACTCAATTCATAAATTGCTTACTGATCTTAAACTAGTGCTCAATGCAAATAAAGCCACATTTATTTTGTTCTCTTTGTCTCATAATATTGACCCTGAGGACCTGTGTATTTGCAGATTAAAGAAAGCCCAAATTGAGCAAGTTCCCCATTATAAATACTTGGGTATTTGGATTGACGATAAAATATTTTAAAACACACATTAAAAACGGACAAAAAAAATGAGAATTAAGATTGGTTTCTCTTATAGAAATACATCTTGCCTCACTTTGGAAAGTAGAAAGAAGATTGTTCGAGCAATGCTTCTCCCAGTACTTGATTACGGTGAGATAATCTACATGTATGCTGAAGCCTCCATTTTAAAACCTTTTGACTCAGTCTATAGCTCAGCACTGTATTTTATCACTTGGGACAAAGTTCGTACACATCGCCCAGCATTGGCAACTTTTTGTATATAAAGCAGTTCTTCAGACCTATTTCAGGTCACGTATTATTTGGAGCTCCAGCAATTTTCAGACCCGTTCTCTGGACTGTCTGGTTCTAGAGGTCCCGCTGGTCTCCACTGAGCTGGGCAAAAATACTTTTAGTTTTAGTGTTGTACATACTGTATTGTGTTGTTATTTTTCTTAATGTTGTATTGAATTGCGTGTTCATGTTCACAGGGCTCCCTTGAGAATGAGACCCTGGTCTCAATGGGGACAGTTTTAAAGTTAATTTCCTGCAATTCTACACATTTTGCCATGTGTTGTCCATATGAAACCTGATTGACTCAACAAAATCAATGGGGGCTCCTGGGCATACATTTCGGTTTCAAAATGCTAATTTTTTAACATATCAGAATGTATCCTTCAACTCCTGTTCATATGATAGATCTGCTGATTCTGAGGTCCCTCGATTCCCTCCATAAGAGAGCATAGTATTGATCTTCCTCTGATTTGTATTCAACAAACTCAGTGTTTTTTGTGTCCTACCACTAGAGAGCAGTAGATATCTTCCCACAGTATGCATGCATCATGACCAGGCTAACGTACAGAGTACTCAAATGCCAGATGTACGAGTCTGTTCTGTCGTACAATATTAAGGTTGTACAGCAACAACAAAAAATTCCCTCAATACACTGTGTTGGCAGCATATCAAAGGGACAGGAACTAGAGGTTCATCTACCCAAGCCTTGCTTTTTTAACAGAGGACAAACATAGCAGGTTATGTCCCAGAGTCAGGGGCGTTCTGGCCATAGGGAAATTCTGGCAAATGCCAGATGGGTTGGTTCATCTTTAACCCTGTGGGCCTGTCTAAATACGGGGGTTTGCATAAAATGATAATTACTTGGCTAATAATGGCAGCCTCGAGGAAAAACATTTACCGGTCTGGGGGCCTTAAGGGGGAAAAAAGGGCCGGGGTGTTAAAAATGCCTGGGCAGATTTTTGGTCCCTGCCCATAGTTGGAACTAGACATGGACTTTTCCCTAAGATTGTTTTTTGCTGTTGTTGTTAAATTGACTACATTTAGATAGATGTGGCCCCAACTTTATTATGCACCAGTATACTAGCTTGTAGGCCTATGACATGTCATATGGAACATTGGCTAAACAAAGCATACACCAAACCAAAGTTTACTTATTGGCTCACATCCAAAGCAACTTACAGTACAGGCAGTGCATAAGGCCTACATTTTCAGTATGTGATCCCTGCGGGAATTAAACCCACAACCTTGCCAATGCTAGCAGTCTTACCGACAGAGCCATACATTAAGACCAGTTAACTTCTTCTTAATAGGGGGGCACTGTTTTCACTTTGGGAAAAAATCGTGCCCAAATTAAACGGCCTCGTACTCTGTTCTAGATCATACAATATGCATATTATTATTACTACTGGGTAGAAAACACTCTGAAGTTTCTAAAACTGTTTGAATTATATCTGTGAGTAAAACAGAACTCATTTGGCAGCAAACTTCCAGATTAGAAGTGAAAATTCTGAAAAAGGGGCTCTGTGTCAGGGCCTGCCTATTCAACTGGCTTATATTTATGGATCTATATGCACTTCATACGCCTTCCACAAGATGACAACAGGCAGTAGAAGGTTGAATGTGGTGATGTGAGGCCGAATGAGAGCTTTTGGAGTGACAGGTCCGCTCTTTTGTCAGTAGTCAGCTGCGCACAAGGGAACCTAACATTGTCTTCTGAAATGCGTTCGGTTTACACGACGAAATGCTCCGGCTCTGATTTTATTGGATACATATGAGAAAAACATCATAAAGTAGGATTTTTCAACCGAGTTTGACCAGTTTATTCAACGTTTATTGGGACTTTTGGAATTTTTCGTTCCAGGCGCAAACATTTCTTGGACACGTGAGCTCCACATGGCTAGCCAAAGTTGCTAATTCGACAGAAGAAATGGACATTCTAAAACCAAACAACGATTTATTCTGGAACTAGGACTCCTTCAACATTCTGATGGAAGAACATCAAAAGTAAGAGAATATTTATGATGTTATTTCGTATTTTTGTATTTTATGTTGGCTCCAACAAGGCGGAGAATTGTAGGGCGCTGTCTCACAATATTGCATGCTGTATGTTGTACTAAAGTTATTTTTTTAAATCTAACACAGCGGTTGCATTAAGAACCAGTGTATCTTTCATTTGCTGTACAACATGTATTTTTTAGTAAAGTTTATGATGAGTTCTTTGGTTAGATTAGGTGACTGTCCAAAATATCTCCAGACATTTTGGTGCTATTTGTGAGGATGGCTGCGTTGTAAAAGCCAGATTTGTAGCTCTAAATATGCACATTTTCGAACAAAACATAAATGTATTTCTGGGTTTTGTGAAAGCTATGTTGGCGGTGAATAAATGGCGTTGTGTGTTTGGCTATTGTGGTGAGCTAATAGAAATATATTACATTTACATTTAAGTCATTTAGCAGACGATCTTATCCAGAGCGACTTACAAATTGGAAAGTTCATACATATTCATCCTGGTCCCCCCGTGGGAATTGAACCCTGGTCCCCCCGTGGGAATTGAACCCACAACCCTGGCGTTGCAAGCGCCATGCTCTACCAACTGAGCCACACGTATTGTGTTTTCGCTGTAAAACACTTAAAAAAATCAGAAATATTGGCTGGATTCACAAGATGTTTATCTTTCATTTGCTGTACACCATGTATTTTTCATAAATGTTTTATGATGAGTATTTATGTATTTCACGTTGCTCTCTGTAATTATTCTGGCTGTTTTGGTGCTATTTGTGATGATGGCTGCAATGTAAAACTACGATTTATACCTCAAATATGCACATTTTCGAACAAAACATAAATGTATTGTATAACATGATGTTATAAGACTGTCATCTGATGAAGTTGTTCAAGGTTAGTGATGAACTTTATCTCTATTTGTGGGTTTTGTGAAAGCTACCTATGCGGTGGAAACATGGTGAAAACATGGCGTTGTGTGTTTGGCTATTGTGGTGAGCTAATATAAATACATATTGTGTTTTCGCTGTAAAACATTTAAAAAAATCGGAAATGATGGCTGGATTTACAAGATGTTTATCTTTCATTTGCTGTATTGGACTTGTGATTTCATGAAATTATATGATATCCCTGTCCCGTTAGGCTAGGCTATGCTAGTCAGCTTTTTTGATGAGGAGGATCCCGGATCCGGGAGGGTGACTCGTTAGAGAGATAAGTCCCCGATTTCTTTTCCACATTTTGTTACATTACAGCCTTATTCTAAAATGTATTAAATTGTTTTGTTTTTCTCATCAATCTACACACAATACCCCATAATGACAAAGCAAAAACAGTTTTTTAGAAATGTTTGCAAATTCCTGACCAAGGCCCTGCTCCCCTTTTTTGCTCAGTTTGGCCGGGTGGCCAGCTCTAGGAAGAGCCTTGGTGGTTCCAAACTTCTTCCATTTAAGAATGATGGAGGCCACTGTGTTCTTTGGGAGCTTCAATACTGCTGAACATTTTTTGGTAGCCTTCCCCAGAGCTAAGCAGACAATCCTGTCTCGGGGCGCTACGGACAATTCCTTCGACCTCATGGCTTGGTTTTTTCTGACATACACTGTCAACTGTCGGACCTTATATAAACAGGTGTGTACCTTTCCAAATCATGTCCAATCATTTGAATTTACCACAGATGGACTCCAATCGAGTTGTAGAAACATCTCAAGGATGATCAATGGAAACAGGATGCACCTGAGCTCAATTTCAATTCTCATAGCAGAGTCAAAATACTTATGTAAATAAGATATTTTAAATGTTTAATAAATTATTAACAAAATGTGGAAAAAGGGAAAGGGTCGGAATACGTTCCGAATGCACTGTATCTACAGCCATCGGAGGCTGAGATGTTCCGCCTAAACTTTTAATTCGCTGGTCGAACTGACAGTCAATTTGTGGCAGAAGGATACGTCACACCCGCATATGCAGCACAGTGTTGGAAAGCTAAGAACCTTCCGCAACTAGTCCCATCTATGAAAAACACATGGTTTTATATCTAATTTAATGGAAAAAAAATTGTAGATGTGAAACAATTTTTTTAGTCATTAGCCAACTGTGTGGTTCAGGAGGTAAGGAAGACAAGAACAAATGCAATCAGTGCCCCTGAAAAGAAAAGATACCTTTCCCTACAAACTAGTTAGATGATGAATTATTACAGTAAGGATGTCATTTGTAAAGTTGATTGTAAATATATGTAGATTATATAAAAATAAGACATGCCGTATTCACCAATTTTCACAAATAGGTTGTTTGTGGCATATAAAATCATATTTTCACTTTCAAAATGTGAAAAGTGAATAGAAATAAAAATCACCTGAAAGCTGAAGATTTGAGCTTTCTAGTAGTATACAGCATTACTAGGTACTGTTGATGGCCCTTATAATAATAGTTTTATTCTGGCATAGCGCTACAGGTGCAAAAATAAATCCTGAATTGTTTAACCACAATTTTTTGTTGACTTTGAGCATTATAAATTTCACCTCATATCCCAAAGAAGAAACAAGCAAGTTAGCAGGATGAATGCTTTATATTTTCTTCGTGCAGTAAACAGTTATGTTTATATACTTTTTCCCCCAACACCACTTTTCCCCCAACACAACACTTTTACAAAAAATAGCAATTTTTTACATACATTTTTTATTGACCCTTTATTGAACTAGGCAAGTCAGTTAAGAACAAATTCTTATTTACAATGATGGCCTACATGCATCTTCTCAAGTAACAGCTAGTGGAATTAAAATAAATATACAGTCACAAGTATTCTCAGTACCAAAACATTGAGGTTACCAATACAATAAATACAACAAACATCTGTAGCATTTTACAATGTTTTGTTTTTAGAAAGAGGTTATTTGCAATTAACTTTTCCTTTTTATAAATAAAATGCTCTTGCCATGATGACGCGTTGAGAACACATCAGTACCTTTCAATAGGAAAGGAGCTCCACTGCCTCCCACTGAACTGAAATAAACATACCATCACATGATAAGCCACAGATACTCAGAGCCCTCACCCTCAGATTCCCTATGCTGAAGGAGAAGGAACTGACATTAAATAAATCTGACAGACATCTTTAAATCTCATCCATCTTTTCACAGGCTCTAGATCTTAATTTCGTCTGTACTCATCTGTACTCTATAGTTGTCTCTCGTAAGATTATTCTTAAACATAAAAAGGCATCTTATTTATTCTGCTTAATGCCAAATTAGTGAGAAGAAGAACAGAATGGCAGCTGCTGTGGCTGCATTGTATGGAAGCCATTCAACTTTTCCTAGACAAAGTTAAGGTTGAGTAGTTCGAGCCGCTGTTACCGCTGGCATAAACTCTGATGGTGCTCCTTCCCAGTCCCCAGGCTGAGTTGGAACTCCCAAGGGAAAAGTCGAACTGGAAGAGGGTGGGCGAAATCGTGCCATCTGATGAATACAGAAAGAAGACAAATACAGTACGAACTACAGGCTTTTCAAAAACAGACTTGACTTAAACATCTTAAAAAAGGGAATAAAAATTACATTGTCTCCCCTTCGGGAACCCCTGTTCTTCCAGAGAAAAGAAATGGCAAGCTTTGACAGGGAAGGTCCATGTTGACAGTCAGTTGAGTCATACTGTAACTTCCTTTAGGTCAGAACTATTAGCAGAGCAGCAGTAACTCGTCATCACTATTGGTCTCCGTCTTGCCTGTGGCCTCCAGACAGGCGTCTGGGATATGTGCAGTGTGAACTATGCTACAGTGTTCACAGGGCCCGGCCAGGGCCAGGGATACCCAGCCTGACCCGAGGGCGGTTGGGGATGATAAGTGGCGGGCAGCCTGATCCGGGACTACCTCCAGGTTGAGGAGCCTGGAGGTCTCGCTGGTGGAGTCCGTGTCCGAGGCAGCATCCGACAAGGGGATGAGCAGCTCCACGTCGTCTTCGTCCTCCCTTGTCCCTGCTCCATGCTCTAGGTGCCTAAGAGGGCTGTGGTTGTGGGTCGCCCCACCTGAGGAGTCTCCGGAGCGGCCCAGGGAGAAACGTACCCAGCGCAGGGTGCGGGCGACCCGGTTCAGAGCACTGCTCAGCTGGCTCCTCCCGACCAAAGCACACTGAGGCTCTGCTGCATCTCCCCCTGGGGTGTCCATGGTGTGGGTCTCCACCACTCCTGGGCTGGCCCTGTGCCTGGCCCGGTGGCTGTTCCTGCTGCTGGGCAGAGGGGCTGGGGTGGTGGAGCTCGTCGACACCGAGATGATGGCCTCCACTGCGGATGCTGGAGGGGTCTTTGCGGGGAGGGGGGCTACAAGGCCCCCCATGGCCCCGGGGACGTCCCGGCGCTCGTTCTCCGTATCCGTGTCGTCCAAATCGAGGGGCAGCAGACCCCGGTGGGGTCCAGTCCTTTCGGGGTCGCGGACCGAACTACCGCCGTTACCGCTGCTGGTGTTCTGATCCTCGGCGTCAGCAGACACTAGGGCCAGCGAGCCAGAGCGCCGTGAGCGTGTGAAGTTGAAGAGGCGTCGCCAGATGTTGCTGTGGCGACCGGAGGTGGGCAGGCAGATGGAGGTGAAACCCAGCTGGGAGCGAACCGCCAACCTCAGGCTCTCCAACACAGACACCTGAACCACACACACACACACACAGAGAGAACAGCAAAACTTTTAGTATCATCAATCAATCAAATAATAAAGCCCTTTTAAAAATCATCAGTTGTGACAAAGTTCTTTACAGTAACCCAGCCTATTACAGATGACAATAAACATCATACTCCTCAAGGGCTGACCCCGACAAAAAATAAAAATATTGGTTGACTGTTCTTTCGACCAATTGATTGAAATTTTAAAGCGCACTGTTTGTTTAAATAATTAAGGACACACAAATGACTCAAGAGGGAGCCCGATGGCCATGCTGTTTTGAAAAAAAAAAATCCTGTGTGAATGTTACACAGCAAGTGTTTATCGCGCTGTCCGTTTTGAAGCTACAACATAATTTCAGCCATTTTGTTTCTTACATGTTTCTCTGACTGAAAAGCTATTTTACCGAAATCCCTCATTTGTTTAGGAAAAACATTCTCTATTCCCTCAACCCTTGCTCTCTTTAAGTGAAACATTGCATGCATGTGACCAACAGGGCCTGACCTATGGCCCATAATCACATCAATAAATTGGTTATAACAAATTCCGAACATCGTAAAAACATGACAGCGACGTGGATGTGGAGGACGTGAAAAATATACTTGAGAAACGGGCGAATATTTACAAGTTGCTCAGGAGGGAAAGGGGAAGTCAGATCTGTGGAAGACATTTTACTTAGTTGTGGAAACTACTGGAGATTAAGAAAAAGGAGGGTATAGGAGCAAGCGGTGCAGTTCCTAACTACTTTAATCAACTCTTAATTTTCGCCTAAAATCTTACTTTTCTTTTGGTCTATATACTGTAATTCAGCTTTCAGCTGTGAATGTGTACAAGCTAAAAAAAAACTTACTATACAGTGCATTCGGAAAGTATTCAGACACCTTGACTTTTCCCACTTTGTAACAGCCTTATTCTAAAATTGATTAAATAGTTTCCCCCCCTCATCAATCTACATATAATACCCCATAACAACGAAGCAAATTTTATTTTGATTTTTTTTACTTTTGCAAATATTTTCCTAATAAAGAACTGAAATATCACGTTTACAAGAGTATTCAGACCCTTTACTCAGTACTTTGTTGAAGTACCTTTGCCACTGATTACAGCAGAGTTTTTTTGGGTATCGCGTCACAAGTTTCTGCCAATCTGCAGAGTCTCTTAAGCTCTGTCAGATTGGATGGGGAACGCTCCCCGCAGAGTTTTTTTGGGTATCGTGTCACAAGTTTCTGCCAATCTCATCTGCAGAGTCTCTTAAGCTCTGTCAGATTGGATGGGGAACGCTCCCCGCTGCCAGTTATTTTTAGGTGTCTCCAGAGATGTTAGATCGGGTTCAAGTTTGGGCGACTCAAGGACATTGAGAAACTTGTCCCGAAGCCACTCTGTGTTGTCTTGGTTGTGTGCTTAGGGTCGTTGTCCTGTTGGAAGGTGAATCTTGGTGGTTCCAAACTTCTTCCATTTAGGATTGATGGAGGCCACTGTGTTCAATGCTGCAGAAATGTTTTGGTACCCTTCCCCAGATCTGTGCCTCGACACAATCCTGTCTCGGCGCTCTGCGGAAAATTCCTTCGACCTCATGGCTTGGTTTTTGCTCTGACATGCAATGTCAACTGTGGTACCTTATATAGACAGGTGTGTGCCTTTCCAAATCATGTCCAATAAATTGAATTTACCACAGGTGGACTCCAATCAAGCTGTAGAAACATCAAGGATGATCAACGAAAATAGGATGAACCTGAGCTCAATTTTAAGTCTCATAGCAAAGGGTCTGAATACTTATTTACAAAAGGTATGTGCTTTGTTTTTTTAAATAGATTTGCAAACATTTCTAAAAACCTGTTTTCACTTAGTCATTTGGGGGTAGATTGATGAGGAAAACATTTAATACATTTTTAGAATAAGGCTGTAAAGTAACTAAATGTGGAAAAAGAGAAGGGTTCTCCAATCAAAATCAATTAGTTACATACACATAGTTAGCAGATGTTATTGAGAGTGTAGCGAAATGCTTGTGCTTCTAGCTCCGACAGTGCAGCAATATCTAACAAGTAATATCTAACAATTCCACAACAATTACCTAATACAAATCTAAGTGAAGGAATGGAATAAGAATATAAAAATATATGAATGAGCAATGACAGAGCGGCATAGGCTAAGATGCAATAGATAGTATAGAATACAGTATATACATATGAGATGAGTAATGCAAGACATGTAAACATTATTAAAGTGACTAGTGTTCCATTTATTAAAGTGGCCAATGATTTCAAGTCTGAATATTTTCCAAATGCACTGTATAAACCTTACTATATACTGTAAAAGTCCATAATGGTCCCCATGAAGCAGTTAGTGTTTAACTATACAATCACAGTCACTGAGTAACTCATTCACAGTGCTTCAGAAGGAAGTTAAAAATAACTTCCTCACAATGAATCACAGTTTAACTTCTTCAACATCTCTTTTGTTACAGAGGTCCGGTTGTTAGATATTACACAGTTGATCCTTGGTGTCAAGAATCCTATGTCAAAGATAGGCATTCATGGCCTTACTTGAAATGTGCACTCTTAACAGAGAATTAAGCGCAAGTCATGCATGGATAAGAGGATAACATCTTCTGAGGAGAACAAGAGAGGGCAGTGTGATCTAGATGTAGACTTGCCTGGTTGCCAGAGCAGACAGGGAAGTCCTCCACCGGGGGTATAAGGCCCTGGGAGATTAGCTGGCCATACGATGGGGGAGCCTCCCTCCTCAGGAGCTCAGCCTCAACCCTGGACAGCTGGGTCTCAAATGACCTGGGGAAACACAACCAGTTAGAGGGACTCAAAGGACTGGAGTAAACTCACACACACACCAGATCAGTTAGAGGAACTCGAGAAATGGCATTTCAAAGTTATTTCAGTGTCTTTTTTGATGAAGATCAAAGACAGAAATTAGAGAGCTAACTAGCTACATGAATCCAAAGAAAGCATTTATAAAGGCCTAAGGACTAGTCTGGATTACCAATCATCTCTCAAAGTATGTGTGAGACATACTAAAGCTGTCATAGCAAACCACACAGACAGAAACAGTCTTATGACTTATGTGGGATTGTATAATTGTTTAATAACAAGAGTAATAGCATGGGGTCTAAGTTTATTACCTGCGCTCAAACATCCGGAGGGAGTAGAGTTTGCAGGTGCAGCCCAGGGCGATAACCAGCAGCAGGCCACAAATAAGACTTCCTATAACTGCCGCCGTGATGACCCGTGTGGGCACGATGACCGGACAACTCTCCTCGTCGCTCCCGTCGCCGCAGTCGTCCTGCGCATCGCACACCCAGCTCTCGAACACACAGCGGTTGTTCTTGCAATGGAAGTTGCCCGGCTGGCAGAAGAAGCAGTTCTTCTCATCCGAGCCGTTGGGGCAGCGGTTCTGGTAGTTGCAGCGGTCCGAGCGCGGGTAGCAGGCATCGTTCCTGGAGCAGGGGAACTCATCCTCCTGGCAGATGCTGCAGTTGACCTCGTCGCGGCCATTGGGGCAGTGCCAGTAACCGTCACAGCGCTGCTGCTCCGTGTAGCAGCCCCAGTTGCCCCCACACGGGATCTCCCAAGGCAGACAGAAACCGTCCACCTGGCAGGAGAGATGAGGTAGATTTCATTCATTAGTCGATCGAGGGTGTCCGTAACGATTCCAAAATCAAGAAACCGAAAAAGCAAAGAAAGCTTAGTGATATTTTCAAGGGAGAGCTTAAAAGGTAAATTTCATGAACATATGACTCTGGGTTTGTTTTGATCTTGTCCGAAGAACTTCTAAGTCAGTGAGATGTGTTTTACACATAACTGACCACACAGGCAGCGAGTCTGGGTTTTGTGCACCGAACGATACACCCGACGACACCAATACGGTGTATTGATGGGGTGGACGAGATCAGAAAATGAAAGTAGTCCTGCTTTATGGCATTTCACGAGGCCTATGTTATACTGATCACACTACACATTTGCGTGTGTGCAGATATGGTTGTTCTCGTTCAATAGAGCCATTAGACGTCTTTCAGCGATGTTCCTATCTGCTACAGTGTCTTGCGAAAGTATTCACCCCCTTGGCATTTTTCCTATTTTGTTTTCTTACAACGTGGCATGAAAATCGATTTTTGGGGGGTTTGTATCATTTGATTTACACAGCATGCCTATCACTTTGAAGATGCAAAATATTTTTTCTTGTGAAACAAACAAAGAAATAAGACAAAAAAACTGAAAACTTGTGTGCATAACTATTCACCCCCCCAAGGTCAATACTTTGTAGTGCCACCTTTTGCAGCGATTACAGCTGCAAGTCTATTGGGAGTATGCCTCTATAAGTCTGGCACATCTAGCCACCGGGATTTTTGGCCATTCTTCAAGGCAAAACTGCTCCAGCTCCTACAAGTAGGATGGGTTCCGCTGGTGTACAGCAATCTTTAGGTCATACCACAGATTCTCAATTGGATTCATGTCTGGGCTTAGACTAGGCCATTCCAAGACATTTAAATGTTTTCCCTTAACTTCTTGTGAATAGGGGGCGCTGTTTTCACTTTGGGAAAAAATCGTGCCCAATTTAAACGGCCTCGTACTCTATTCTAGATCGTACAATATGCATATTATTATTACTATTGGATAGAAAACACTAAAGTTTCTAAAACTGTTTGAATTATATCTGTGAGTAAAACAGAACTCATTTGCAGCAAACTTCCAGACAGGAAGTGAAAAATCTGAAAACGATGCTCTGTTCCAGGGCCTGCCTATTCAATTGCCTAATTTCTATGGATTTGCATGCACTGCATACGCCTTCCACTAGATTTCAACAGGCAGTGGAAGGTGGAATGGGGTGTCTAGCTTGATCTGAGGTCGAACAAGAGCTCTTGGAATGACGTGACCAGAATTTCCTTTCTCTACCTAGGCGCGGGAAGGACATCAACATTGGCTTCTGAAAATCGTTCGGTATACACGGTAGATATCTCGGGCTCTGATTTTATTTGATAGATGTGATAAAAACATCATAAAGTATGTTTTTCAACCGAGTTGCATCAGTTTATTCAACGTTTATTGCGAGTTTTGGAATTTTCCTTTCTTTGCGTCAGGAGAATTTGGGCATGTTCGCGCCACATGGCTAGCTAAGGTTGCTAATTCGACAGGAGAAGAGGACATTCTAAAACCAAACAATGATTTATTCTGGACCTAGGACTCCTTGTACAAGATTCTGATGGAAGCTCAGCAAAAGTAAGAACCATTTATGATGTTATTTCGTATTTCTGTGGAAAATGTTTAGTCCTATTTTCCGCCCTTTTTGCGGGCGCTGTCTCGCTATAACGTAAGCTGTTTGTTATGGTAAAGTTATTTTTAAAAATCTAACACGGCGATTGCATTAACCTGTCTAGGATGAGAGTGGCGCTAGCGGCACTCCCCCCCCACCCCCACTGAAAAACCAGTGCCGCGAAATTCAAAAAAAATATTTTTTTTAAATATTTAACTTTCACACATTAAAGTCCAATACAGCTAATGAAAGACACAGATCTTGTGAATCCAGTCAACATGTCCGATTTTTTAAATGTTTTACAGGGAAGACACAATATGTAAAGATGTACACATTAGCACCTAAAAACACATTAGCATAATCCACCATCTTTTATTTGTCCACCAACACCAGTAGCTATCACCAATTCGGCTAAACTAAGATATTTATAGCCCCTAACCAAGAAAAAAACTAATCAGATGACAGTCTGATAACATATTTATGGTATGGGATAGGTTTTGTTAGAAAAAAGTGCATATTTCAGGTAGATGGCATAGGTTACAATTGCACCCACCGTCACAAATGGAATAGACAAACTACTTAGAGCAACGTGTTTACCTACTTACTAATCATCAAACATTTCGTAAAAATACACAGCATACACGAATCGAAAGACACAGATCCTGTGAATACAGACAATATTTCAGATTTTCTAAGTGTCTTACAGCGAAAACACAATAAATCGTTATATTAGCATAGCACATAGCACATAGCAGCCCAGCATTGATTCTAGCCAAAGTGAGCGATAAAAGTAAACATCGCCAAAATATATTAATTTTTTCACTAACCTTCTCAGAATTCTTCAGATGACACTCCTGTAACATCATATTACACAATCCATATAGAGTTTGATCGAAAATGTTTATATTTAGCCACCAAAATCATGGTTAGACAATGTGAAATGTAGCTCAGCTGGTCAGAAAAAGTCTGTGCGCCACTTAGACAGTGATCTACTCTTATACATAAATACTCATAAACGTGACTAAAAAATATAGGGTGGACAGGGATTGATAGACAATTTAATTCTTAATACAATCGCGGAATTACATTTTTTAAATTATCCTTACTTTTCAATACAGCTTGCGCCAAGCGAAGCTACGTCAAAAAACATGGCGTCCGAAGGCACTAACACTTTTCGACAGAAACACGATTTATCATAATAAAAATGTCCTACTTTGAGCTGTTCTTCCATCGGTATCTTGGGCAAAGGATCCTTTCTTGGGTCCAATCGTCTTTTGGTGGAAAGCTGTCCTCTTGCCATGTGGAAATGCCAACTGCGTTCGGGATGAACTGGAAGCGTGCCCAGCAATTCACAGCCTTTCAGAAATAAATGTCCCAAAATCGCACTAAACGGATATAAATTGCTATAAAACGCTTTAAATTAACTACCTTATGATGTTTTTAACTCCCATAACGAGTAGAAACATGACCCGAGTAATATTACGCCCTCCACTAATGCTTGGAACAGGTGCGGGTCGGTGCCCTCTATGCGCATGACGCAGCTCCAAAAGACTGACTAGGCTCAGGGTTTTTTAATTTATAGTGCCTGTGAACGTGCAATCGACCCGATTCAAATCGTCATCACGTAAAGACATCCAGGGGAAGACGTAAGCAGTGTCCGTATAGTCATAGCAATAACAGTGGCCTTTTAACTGACTCCAGAAAAGTGGGCAAAATTTCTGGAATCTGACTCCATGTCAGGGAAATTGCTGTAGAATGGGCTCTGTTCCACTTAGAGACAAAATTTCAACTCCTATAGAAACTATAGACTGTTTTCTATCCAATAATAATAATAATATGCATATTGTACGATCAAGAACTTTGTGGGAAGCCGTTTCAAAAAATTACACGATTAGCATAAATAGCCACAACAGCGCCCTCATCCCCAACAGGTTAAGAACTAGTGTATCTTTCATTTGCTGTCCAACATGTATTTTTTTGTAAAGTTTATGATGAGTTCTTTGGTCAGATTAGGTGACTGTCCAAACTATCTCCGGACAATTTGGTGAATCGATGCTACATATTCACAACGTATAACCACGGTTTGCAGCTCAAAATATGCAAATTTTCGAACAAAACATGAGTGTATTGTATAACCTGATGTTATAAGACTGTCATCTGATGAAGTTGGTCAAGGTTAGTGATTAATTTTATATCTTTTGCTAGTTTTTGCGAATGCTATCTATGCGGTGAATAAATGCGGTTGTGTGTTTGGCTATTGTGGTAAGCTAATATAATGCTATATTGTGTTTTCGCTGTAAAACACTTAAAAAATCTGAAATATTGGCTGGATTCACAAGATGTTTATCTTTCATTTGCTGTACACCATGTATTTTTCATAAATGTTTTATGATGAGTATTTAGGTATTTCACGTTGCTCTCTGTAATTATTCTGGCTGCTTTGGTGATATTTTTGATGGTAGCTGCAATGTAAAACTATGATTTATACCTCAAATATGCACATTTTCGAACAAAACATACATTTATTGTATAACATGTTATAAGACTGTCATCTGATGAAGTTGTTTCTTGGTTAGTGACTAATTATATCTCTATTTGGTCGGTTTTGTGATAGCTACCTATGCGGTAGAAAGATGGTGAAAATATGCGGTTGAGTCTTTTGCTATTGTGGTTAGCTAATAGAAATACATAGTGTTTTCGCTGTAAAACATTTAAAAAATCGGAAATGATGGCTGGATTCACAAGATGTTTATCTTTCATTTGCTGTATTGGACTTGTGATTTCATGAAAATTATGTTATATGATATCCCTGTCGCGTCAGGCTCCCGGGATCCGGGGATCCCGGATCCGTGAGAGAGAAGCGGTAGAGGTTAAACCACTCGAGTGTTGCTTCAGCAGTATGCTCAGGGTCATTGTCCTGCTGGAAGGTGAACCTCAGTCCCAGTCTCAAATCTCAAAGACTGAAACAGGTTTCCCTCAAGAATTTCCCTGTATTTAAAGCCATCCATCATTCCTTCAATTCTGACCAGTTTCCCAGTCCCAGCCGATGAAAAACATCCCCACAACATGATGCTGCCACCACCATGCTTCACTGTGGGGATGGTGTTCTCGGGGTGATGAGAGGTGTTGGGTTTGCGCCAGACATAGCGTTTACCTTGATGGCCAAAAAGTTACATTTTTGTTTCATCTGACCAGAGTACCTTCTTCCATATGTTTGGGGAGTCTCCCACACGCCTTATGGCGAACACCAAACGTGTTTGCTTATTTTTTTCTTAAGCAATGCCTTTTTTCTGGCCACTCTTCCGTAAAGCCCAGCTCTGTGGAGTGTACGGCTTAAAGTGGTCCTACGGACAGATACTCCAATCTCCGCTGTGGAGCTTTGCAGCTCCTTCAGGGTTATCTTTGGTCTCTTTGTTGCCTCTCTGATTAATGCCCTACTTGCCTTGTCCCCGAGTTTTGGTGGGCAGCCCTCTCTTGGCAGGTTTGTTGTGGTGCCATATTCTTTCCATTTTTTAATAATGGATTTAAATGGTGCTCCGTGGGATGTTCAAAGTTTCGTTAAAAAATAAATAATCCAACCCTGATCTGTACTTCTCCACAACTTTGTCCTTGACCTGTTTGGTGAGCTCCTTGGTCTTCATGGTGCCACTTGCATGGTGGTGCCGCTTGCTTAGTGGTGTTACAGACTCTGGGGCCTTTCAGAACAGGTGTATATATACTGCGATCATGTCACTTAAATAAAGTCCACATTTGTGCAATCTAACTAATTATGTGACTTCTGAAGGTAATTGGTTGCACTAGATCTTATTTAGGGGCTTCATAGCAAACGGGGTGAATACATATGCACGCACCACTTTTCTGTTTAAATTTTTTCCCGCGAATGCGCTTTTGTTAAATCATCACCTGTTTGGCGAAGTAGGTTGTGATTCGATGATAAATTAACAGGCACCGATTATATGCAACACAGGACAAGCTAGTTAAACTAGCAATATCATAAACCATGTGTAATTAACTAGTGATTATGTGAAGATTGATTGTTTTTTATAAGATAAGTTTAATCCGAAATGTCTTTTTGATACTGTCGCAAAGCTAACTAAAAAGCAGCATTCCCCAAGTGAGGATGGCTTTCACTTCAGCAGTAATACATTCATGAACTTCTTTGAGGGAAAGATCATGATCATTAGAAAGCAAATTACGGACTCCTCTTTAAATCTGCGTATTCCTCCAAAGCTCAGCTTTCCTGAGTCTGTAACAACTCTGCCAGGACCTAGGATCAAGAGAGACACTCAAGTGTTTTAGTACTATATCTCTTGACACAATGATGAAAATAATCATGGCCTCTAAACCTTCAAGCTGCATACTGGACCCTATTCCAACTAAACTACTGAAAGAGCTGCTTCCTGTGCTTGGCCCTCCTATGTTGAACATAATAAACGTCTCTCTATCCACCGGATGTGTACCAAACTCACTAAAAGTGGCAGTAATAAAGCCTCTCTTGAAAAAGCCAAACCATGACCCAGAAAATATAAAAAACTATCGGCCTATATCGAATCTTCCATTCCTCTCAATCTTTTTTGAAAAAGCTGTTGCGCAGCAACTCACTGCCTTCCTGAAGACAAACAATGTATACGAAAGGCTTCCGTCTGGTTTTAGACCCTATCATAGCACTGAGACTGCACTTGTGAAGGTGGTAAATGACCTTTTAATGGCGTCAGACCGAGGCTCTGCATCTGTCCTCGTGCTCCTAGACCTTAGTGCTGCCTTTGATACCATCGATCACCACATTCTTTTGGAGAGATTGGAAACTCAAATTGGTCTACACGGACAAGTTCTGGCCTGGTTTAGATCTTATCTGTTGGAAAGATATCAGTTTGTCTCTGTGAATGGTTTGTCCTCTGACAAATCAACTGTACATTTCGGTGTTCCTCAAGGTTCCGTTTTAGGACCACTATTGTTTTCACTATATATTTTACCTCTTGGGGATGTCATTTGAAAACCTAATGTTAACTTTCACTGCTATGCGGATGACACACAGCTGTACATTTCAATGAAACATGGTGAAGCCCCAAAATTGCCCTCGCTAGAAGCCTGTGTTTCAGACACAAGGAAGTGGATGGCTGAAAACGTTCTACTTTTAAACTCGGACAAAACAGAGATGCTTGTTCTTGGTCCCAAGAAACAAAGAGATCTTCTGTTGAATCTGACAATTAATCTTGATGGTTGTAAAGTCGTCTCAAATAAAACTGTGAAGGACCTCAGCGTTACTCTGGACCCTGATCTCTCTTTTGACGAACATATCAAGACTGTTTCAAGGACAGCTTTTTTCCATCTACGTAATATTGCAAAAATCTGAAACTTTCTGTCCAAAAATGATGCAGAAAAATGTATCCATGCTTTTGTTACTTCTAGGTTAGACTACTGCAATGCTCTACTTTCCGGCTACCCGGATAAAGCACTAAATAAACTTCAGTTAGTGCTAAATACGGCTGCTAGAATCCTGACTAGAACCAAAACATTTGATCATATTACTCCAGTGCTAGTCTCACTACACTGGCTTCCTGTTAAGGCAAGGGCTGATTTCAAGGTTTTACTGCTAACCTACAAAGCATTACATGGGCTTGCTCCTACCTATCTTTCCGATTTGGTCCAGCCGTACATACCTACACTTACGCTACGGTCACAAGACGCAGGCCTCCTAATTGTCCCTAGAATTTCTAAGCAAACAGCTGGAGGCAGGGCTTTCTCCTATAGAGCTCCATTTTTATGGAATGATCTGCCTACCCATGTGAGAGACGCAGACTCGGTCTCAACTTTTAAGTCTTTACTGAAGACTCATCTCTTCAGTGGGTCATATGATTGAGTGTAGTCTGGTCCAGGAGTGTGAAGGTGAACGGAAAGGCTCTGGAGCAACGAACCGCCCTTGCTGTCTCTGCCTTGCCGGTTCCCCTCTCTCCACTGGGATTCTCTGCCTCTAACCCTATTACAGGGGCTGAGTCACTGGCTTACTGGTGCTCTTTCACGCCGTCCCTAGGAGGGGTGCGTCACTTGAGTGGGTTGAGTCACTGACGTGATCTTCCTGTCTGGGTTGACGCCCCCCCCTTGGGTTGTGCCGTGGCGGAGATCTTTGTGGGCTATACTCGGCCTTGTCTCAGGATGGTAAGTTGGTGGGTGAAAATATCCCTCTAGTGGTGTGGGGGCTGTGCTTTGGCAAAGTGGGTGGGGTTATATCCTTCCTGTTTGGCCCTGTCCGGGGGTATCATCGGATGGGGCCAGTGTCTCCTGACCCCTCCTGTCTCAGCCTCCAGTATTTATGCTGCAGTAGTTTAGGTGTCGGGGGGGCTAGGGTCAGTTTGTTATATCTGGAGTACTTCTCCTGTCTTATCCGGTGTCCTGTGTGAATTTAAGTATGCTCTCTCTAATTCTGTCTTTCTTTCTCTCTCTCGGAGGACCTGAGCCCTAGGACCATGCCTCAGGACTACCTGGCATGATGACTCCTTGCTGTCCCCAGTCCACCTGGCCGTGCTGCTGCTCCAGTTTCAACTGTTCTGCCTGCGGCTATGGAACCCTGACCTGTTCACCGGATGTGCTACCTGTCCCAGACCTGCTGTTTTCAACTCTCTAGAGACAGCAGGAGCGGTAGAGATACTCTTAATGATCGGCTATGAAAAGCCAACTGACATTTACTCCTGAGGTGCTGACTTGCTGCACCCTCGACAACTACTGTGATTATTATTATTTGACCATGCTGGTCATTTATGAACATTTGAACATCTTGGCCATGTTCTGTTATAATCTCCACCCGGCAGAGCCAGAAGAGGACTGGCCACCCCTCATAGCCTGGTTCCTCTCTAGGTTTCTTCCTCGGTTTTGGCCTTTCTAGGGAGATTTTCCTAGCCACCGTGCTTCTACACCTGCATTGCTTGCTGTTTGGGGTTTTAGGCTGGGTTTCTGTACAGCACTTTGAGATATCAGCTGATGTACGAAGGGCTATATAAATAAATTTGATTTGATGCTAGCTAGCAACTTACCTTGGCTCCTTGCTGCACTCACATAATAGGTGGTCAGCCTGCCACGCAGTCTCCTCGTGGATTGCAAAGTAATCGGCCATAATCGGCGTCCAAAAATGCAGATTACCGATTGTTATGAAAACTTGAAATTGGCCCTAGTTAATCCGCCATGCCGATTAATCGGTCGACCTCTACTCAAAAGACATCCAGCCAACTTGACACAACTGTGGGAAGCATTGGAGTCAACATCCCTGTTCTGTGGAAAAAGAGGGTGCAAAGGTGTTCCTAATGTTTTGTGTATATATAAAGAATTTTTTCCCAGCCTCTGAAATAAACAGCTCCGTGTGGGGCAGTGCTTCCTTCTCTGGCCCATGGTGCATTCGCTATGACTGCGAGATCTTGTGGTACACTATGAGCAGATGAATAGACAGAAAGTCAAAACTTCCTGATTCTATCGGTGAAATGAAAATGCGCTCCTTCTACCTTGGGGTGAGGAGATTATTTGTTTATAACAAAACAATGTTGATAATATTGTTATGACTATATACACTGTGTACAACACATTAGGAACACGTTCCTAATATGGAGTTGCACTCCCTTTTGCCCTCATAACAGCCTCAATTCGTCAGAGCATGGACTATACAAGGTGTCGAAAACGTTCCACAGGGATTCTGTCCCATGTTGACTCCAATGCTTCTCACAGTTGTCAAGCTATGCTGCACCTTAGAAGTGGAACAATTTACAAAAAGCTCTTAGAATGGATGTTATGGTGCCCCATGGGCAATGCAAAAATGTATCTCTAATCTTTAAATTGTTAATTGTGATTGTTCTTAATGTCTATATGTCTTAATGTATATGTCTTAATGTGTCTGTATTTGTGCATATGTATTTTTTTAAATTTGCATTGAAAACAGGGCTCTACTGCAAATGAGACCTTGGTCTGAGTTGATCCCCTGTATAAATAAAAGTATAAAATACTTTTAAAATATATATACACACACACAAAAGTTTGGGGTCACTTAGAAATGTCCTTGTTTTTGAAAGAAAAGCACATTTTTTGTCCATTAAATTAACATCAAATTGATCAGAAATATGTTGTAAATGACTATTGTAGCTGGAAACGGCAGATTTTTTAATGGAATATCTACATAGGCGTAGAGGCCCATTATCAGCAACCATCACTCCTGTGTTCCAATGGCACATTGTTTATTTAAAACATATATATATATATTTCACCTTTATATCCAGAGGCGGCGCTCCTAGTGGCCGAGGACTTCCATGCAGGGAAACTTAAATCCATTTTACCTAATTTCTACCAGCATGGTACATGTGCAAACAGAGGAAAAAAACACTAGACCACCTTTACTCCACACACAGACACGCGTACAAAGCTCTCCCTCGCCCTTTGGCAAATCTGACCATAATTCTATTCTCCTGATTCATGCTTACATGCAAAAACTAAAGCAGGAAGCACTAGTGACTCAGTCAAAGAAGCGGTCAGATGACGCACATGCTAAGCTACAGGACTGTTTTGCTAGCACAGACTGGAATATGTTCCGGGATTCTTCCGATGGCATTGAGGAGTACACCACATCGGTCACTGGCATCATCAATAAGTGCATCGATGACATTGTCCCCACAGTGACTGAACGTACATACCCCAACCAGAAGCCATGGATTACAAGCAACATCCGCACTGAGCTAAAGGGTAGAGCTGCCGCTTTCAGGGAGCGGGACTCTAACCCGGAAGTTTCAAAATATTCCCCTATGCCCTCCAACGAAACATCAAACAGGCAAATCGTTAATTCAGGACTAAGATTGAATCGTATGTGTGATCACGCTCTCCGCAGCCGATGTGAGTAAGACCTTTAAACAGGTCAACGTTCGCAGGGCCAGGCAGATTACCGAACATGCGCTGACCAACTGGCAAGTGTCTTCACTGACATTTTCAACTAGTCCCTGACTGAGTTTGTTATACCAACATGTTTCAAGCAGACCACCCTAGTCCCTGTTCCCAAGAACACTAAGGTAACCTGCCTAAATGACTACCGACCCGTAGCACTCAAGTCTGTAGCAATGAAGTGCTTTGAAAGGCTGGTCATGGCTCACAACACCATTATCCCAGAAACCCTCAACCCACTACAATTTGCATATCGCCCCAACAGATCCACAGATGATGCAATCTCTATTGTACTCCACACTGCCCTTTCCCACCTGGACAAAAGGAACACCTATGTGAGAACGCTATTCATTGACTACAGCTCAGCGTTCAACACCATAGTGCCCTCAAACTGTTTCATCAGGTTTCTTTTTGGTTTTAAGCTAAGGACCCTGGGACTAAACACCTCCCTCTGCAACTGGATCCTGGACTTCCTAACGGACCTCCCCCAGGTGGTAAGGGTAGGTAACAACACATCCGCCACACTGATCCTCAATACGGAGGCCCCTCAGGGGTGCGTGCTCAGTACCCTCCTGTACTCCCTGTTCACTCATGACTGCATGGCCAGGCACGACTCCAACACCATTATTAAGTTTACCGACGACACAACAGTGATAGGCCTGATCAACGACAACAATGAGACAGCCTATAGGGAGGTGGTCAGACACCTGGCCATGTGGCGCCAGGACAACAACCTCTCCCTCAACGTGATCAAGACAAAGGAGATGATTGTGGACTACAGGAAAAGGAGGACTGAGCACGCCCCCATTCTCATCGATGGGGCTGCAGTGGAGCAGGTTGAGAGCTTCAAGTTCCTTGGTGTCCACATCACCAACAAACTATCATGGTCCTAACACACTAAGACAGTCGTGAAAAGGGCACGACAAAGCCTATTCCCACTCAGGAGACTGAAAAGATTTGGCATGGGTCCTCAGATCCTAAAAAAGTTATACAGCTACACCATTGAGAGCATCCTGTCTGTTTGCATCACTGCCTGGTATGGCAACTGCTCGGCCTCTGACCGCAAGGCACTACCGAGGGTAGTGTGTGCGGCCCAGTACATCACTGGGGCCAAGCTTCATGCCATCCAGAACCTCTATAACCAGGCGGTGTCAGAGGAAGGCCCTAAAAATGGTCAGACCCCAGCCTAGTCATAGATTGTTCCCTCTGCTACCACACAGCAAGCGGTACCGGAGCGCCATGTCTAGGTCCAAAAGGCTTCTCAACAGCTTCCACCCCCAAGCCATAAGACTCCTGAACAGCTAATCAAATGACTACCCAGACTATTTGCATCATCCCCCCTCTTTACTGCTGCTACTCTGTTTATTATCTATGCATAGTCACTTTAACTCTACCTACATGTACATATTACCTCAATTACCTCGACTAACCTGTGCTCCCGCACATTAACTCTGTACCGATACCCCTGTATTTAGCCTCGCTACTGTTATTTTACTGCTGCTCTTTAATTATTTGTTATTTTTAACATCTATTTTTTTTACTTAACATATTTTTATTAAAACTGCATTGTTGGTTAAGGGCTTGTAAGTAAGCATTTCACTGTAAGGTTGTATTCGGCATATGTGACAAATAACATTTGTTTTGATACTGTATATATATTTTAATTTTATTATACTATGTGTAGCTTTTCTCCCCCTGCAATAAATAAGAAGCTAGTGTGCAACGATGTAAGTACCTCCTACTATATTTTGCCAGGAGAACTATTGGCTGAATCAATTAAAATGGGCCCTAGCAACCAAACCAATAGAAACTAATCGATTCTGAGAAATCTTGTTTTAACTCATGCCTACCTGGTAGGTAACGTTGAAGCCCCTTGCCGCGTTGATCTTGTCAGCATAGAAGTGTACGCGCAGCTGGCCCGAGGACGAGACCACGGCGACGGGGGCACGGGAGTCGAAGGCGGTGAGGACGCGAAGTAGGAGGCGAGGGTTCTCCTCCAAGCCGTCATACACCTTGACGTAGTCCCCGTAGCCCATCCCGTCCAGCTTGAAGTCCATGAAACGCAGGATCACCTGGAATCAATACATTAAAGAAATAATGAAGATTTAAAAAATGTAAATACATAGTCTGCGTCTGGTGAGTTCTTGTCCAATTTTTTTTTTAATAAAAAAAAATATATATATATATATCACACATACACACAACCAGTCAAAGGCTTGGACACACATACTCAGTCCAGGGTTTTTCTTTATTGTTACTATCTTCTACATTGTAGAATAAGAGTTAAGGCACCAAAACTATGAAATGGCACATATGAAATCACGTAGTAATCAAAAAAGTGATAAACAAATCAAAATATATTTTATATTTGAGATTCTTCAATGTAACCACCCTTCACCTGGAATGCATTTCAATTAACTTCTTGTCAATATGGGGGCGCTGTTTCCACTTTGTAAAAAATCGTGCCCAAATTAAACTGCCTCGTACTCTATTCTAGATCGTACAATATGCATATTATTATTACTATTGGATAGAAAACACTAAAGTTTCTAAAACTGTTTGAATTATATCTGTGAGTAAAACAGAACTCATTTGGCAGCAAACTTCCAGATAGGAAGTGAAAAATCTGAAAACGATGCTCTGTTCCAGGGCCTTCCTATTCAATTGCTTGAAATCTATGGATATACGTGCACTTCATACGCCTTCCACTAGATGTCAACAGGCAGTGGGAGGTGGAATGGGGAGTCTAGCTTGATCTGAGGTCGAACAAGAGCTCTTGGAATGACGTGACCACAATTTCCTTTGTCTACCAAGGCGCGGGAACATCAGCATTGGCTTCTGAAAAGCGTTCGGTATAGACGGCTAATATCTCCGGCTTTGATTTTATTTGATACATGTGATAATATCATCGTAAAGTATGTTTTTCAATATAGTTTTATCAGATTATTCAACGTTTATCGGGAGTTTTGGAGTTTTCCGTTCTCTACGTTAGGTGAAGATGGACATCTTCGCGCCACTTGGCTAGCTAAGGTTGCTAATTCGACAGGAGAAGAGGACATTCTAAAACCAAACAACGATTTATTCTGGACAAAGGACTCCTTGTACAAGATTCTGATGGAAGCTCAGCAAAAGTAAGAACCATTTATGATGTTATTTCGTATTTCTGTGGAAAATGTTTAGTCCTATTTTCCTTCCTTTTTGCGGGCGCTGTCTCGCTATAACGTAAGCTGTTTGTTATGGTAAAGTTATTTTAAAAAATCTAACACGGCGATTGCATTAAGAACTAGTGTATCTTTCATTTGCTGTCCAACATGTATTTTTTAGTAAAGTTTATGATGAGTTCTTTGGTCAGATTAGGTGACTGTCCAAAATATCTCCGGATAATTTGGTGAATCGATGCTACATATTCACAACGTATAACCACGGTTTGCAGCTCAAAATATGCACATTTTCAAACAAAACATAAGTGTATTGTGTAACATGATGTTATAAGACTGTCATCTGATGAAGTTGGTCAAGGTTAGTGATTAATTTTATATCTTTTGCTGGTTTTTGCGAATGCTATCTATGCGGTGAATAAATGCGGTTGTGTGTTTGACTATTGTGGTAAGCTAATATTATGCTATATTGTGTTTTCGCTGTAAAACACTTAAAACATCTGAATTGGCTGGATTCACAAGATGTTTATCTTTCATTTGCTGTACACCATGTATTTTTCATAAATGTTTTATGATGAGTATTTAGGTATTTCACGTTGCTCTCTGTAATTATTCTGGCTGCGTCGGTGCTATTTGTGATTGTAGCTGCAATGTAAAACTATGATTTATACCTCAAATATGCACATTTTCGAACAAAACATAGATTTATTGTATAACATGTTATAAGACTGTCATCTGATGAAGTTGTTTCTTGGTTAGTGACTAATTATATCTCTATTTGGTCGGTTTTGTGATAGCTACCTATGCGGTAAAGAAAATGGTGAAAATATGCGGTTGAGTCTTTTGCTATTGTGGTTAGCTAATAGAAATACATATTGTGTCTCCCTGTAAAACATTTTAAAAATCGGAAATGATGGCTGGATTCACAAGATGTGTATCTTTCATTTGCTGTATTGGACTTGTGATTTCATGATATTTATATGCTAGTATTTACTTGTGGCGCTATGCTAGGCTATGCTAGTCAGCTTTTTACTGATGAGGATGCTCCCGGATCAGGGATGGTAATGAAGTAGAGGTTTTAACAGATGTGCCTTGTTAAAAGTTCATTTGTGGAATTTCTTTCCTTTTTAATGTGTTTGAGCCAATCAGTTGTGTTTTGACAAGGTAGGGGTGGTATACAGAAGATGGTATTTTACCAAAAAGGGCCAAGTCCATATTATGGCAAGAACAGCAAAGAGATACGACAGTCCATCATTATTTTAAGATTGATGTGTAGATTGATGATGACATTTTAGAACAAGGCTGTAACGTGACAAATATCAAAAAAGAAAGGGGTCTGTATACACTGTACATTAATCTGAGTGGGTTTCATTATCAGCCGAGTCAAGTTGAACTCAAGACAGATATTCTTAAACTGATCTGAGGCATGTGTAAGCCAATCAAGATATAGATCTAACACAGCCAGTTCAGTTACCAAAAAGGCTTTTAAATCATCAGAAACAATACCAGGGGCAAGGGACAGCATCAATAAACATGCATATTTTGGCTTATGGACACTTTTATAACCAACAGCTCACACATTTTGGGGACAGAGTTGCTAAGAGAGCATGGTGCCATTAAAGAAGATCTTACATAGCACATTTATGTGTGACAGTCCAAGCCCTCTGCGAGATTTGAAAACAGCAGGAATATCCATGGTGCCACAAAAGTTAATATAACTTGTAGAGCTAGCCACAATAGGCTTCCTGATTGGATTCAAAGTTGCAGAGCTAAAATCAAATTACATTTTTTCACATGCTATCAACACAACCTTACCATGAAATGCTTACTTACAAGCCCTTAACCAACAATGCATTTCACGACTCAGTGAAACATAAAATATGACAGTTTTTAATGTCCCGTTGATAGGATAGTCTCGAACTGACATTATCAAGTTTATTCTCCTGTGATTGCACGTTGGCCAATAGAATGGACGGTAGAAGCGGGTTACCTACTCGTCAACGAATTCTCACAAGGCACCCCGATCTCCGCCGCCTGTATTTTCAGCTTTTCTTCACGGGAATGACGGGGATTTGGGCCTGGTCTCGGAGAAGCAGTACATCCTTCACATCAGACTCATTAAATAAAAAATCTTCGTCCAGTAATCTCTGTTCTGATATCCAGAAGTTATTTATTTTCGGTCATAAGAGACGGTAGCAGCAACATTATGTACAAAATAAGTTACAATGTGAAAAAACACAAAATAGCAGCTGGTTAGGAGCCCGCAAAAAACGGCAGCCATCCCCTCCGGCGCCATTATCAACATGCTAATAGTAGAATTGAGGTAAATGTGTACAAGATTACTACTGACAATACCTCTATGCTTATGAGCACATGTAGCAAAACAATAGCTTGATATTTGTATTTATTATGGATCCCCATTAGCTGCTGCCAAGGCATCAGCTACTCTTCCTGGGGTCTGGCAAAATTAAGGCAGTTATACAATTTTCAAAACATTACAATACGTTCATAACAGATTTCACAGCACACTGAGTGTGTGCCCTCAGTGCCTCAAGTCCACTACCACATATATACACACAACACAAAATCCATGTGTGTACATGTGTACAGTCGTGGCCAAAAGCTGAGAAAGATACAAATATTAATATTTCCACAAAGTTTGCTGCTTCAGTGTCTTTAGATATTTGTCAGATGTTACTATGGAATTCTGAAGTATAATTACAAGCATTTCATAAGTGTCAAAGGCTTTTATTGACAATTACATGAAGTTGATGCAGAGTCAATATTTGCAGTGTTGACCCTTCTTTTTCAAGACCTCTGCAATCCGCCCTGGAATGCTGTCAATTAACTTCTAGGCCACATCCTGACTGATGGCAGCCCATTCTTGCATAATCAATGCTTGGAGTTTATCAGAATGTGTGGGTTTTTGTTTGTCCACCTGCCTCTTGTCCACTCCAATACCTTGACTTTGTGTTCCTTAAGGCATTTTTCCACAACTTTGGAAGTATGCTTGGGGTCATTGTCCATTTGGAAGACCCATTTGCAACCAAGCTTTAACTTCCTGACTGATGTCTTGAGATGTTTCTTTAATATATCCACATAATGTTCCTTCCTCATGATGCCATTAATTTTGTGAAGTGCACCAGTCCCTCTTGCAGAAAAGCACCCCCACACCATGATGCTACCACCCCCGTGCTACGCGGTTGGGATGGTGTTCTTCGGCTTGCAAGCCTCCCCCTTTTTTCCTCCAAACATAACGATGCTCATTATGGCCAAACAGTTCTATTTTTGTTTCATCAGACCAGAGGACATTTATCCAAAAAGTACGATCTTTGTCCCCATCTGCAGTTGCAAACCGTAGTCTGGCTTTTTAATGGTGCTTTTAGAGCAGTGGCTTCTTCCTTGCTGAGCGGCCTTTCAGGTTATGTCGATATAGGACTTGTTTAACTGTGGATATAGATAATTTTGTACAGGCTTTCCCCAGCATCTTCACAAGATCCTTTGCTGTTGTTCTGGGATTGATTTGCACTTTTGCACCAAAGTACGTTCATCTCTAGGAGACAGAGCGCGTCTCCTTCCTGAGGGATATGAGGGCTGCGTGGTCCCATGGTGTTTATACTCACGTACTATTGTTTGTACAGATGAACGTGGTAGCTTCAGGCATTTGGAAATTGCTCCCAAGGATGAACCAGACTTGTGGAGATATCTCATTATTTTTCTGAGGTCTTTGCTGATTTCTTTTGATTTTCCCATGATGTCAAGCAAAGAGGCACTGAGTTTGAAGGTACACCTCCAATTGAATCAAACTATGTCAATTAGCCTATCAGAAGCTTCTAAAGCCATGACATCACTTTCTGGAATTTTCCAAGCTATTTAAAGGCACAGTCAACTTCGTGTATGTAAACTTCTGACCCACTGGAATTGTGATACAGTGAATTATAAGTGAAATAATCTGTCTGTTTACAATTGTTGGAAAAATGACTTGTGTCACGCACAAAGTAGATGTCCTAACCGACTTGCCAAAACTAGTTTGTTAACAAGAAATTTGTGGAGTGGTTGAAAAACTAGTTTTTATGACTCCAACCTAAGTGTATGTAAACTTCCGACTTCAACGGTAGATATTTTTAAAAAGCATTAATGATTTGCGTAAATGTAATATACTAACTATTCCTCTTGTTAAAAATATTAAATGGTATTACATTTGGTGAAGAGCACATTATGACTTGTTTAGGACTCGAAACTCAAAGTTAAAGACTCGAGACTTGACGGTCTTGACTCTCCGACTTGCCTGTCTTGACTTGGAACTTGAGTGCTAAGACTTGAGACTTACTTATGACTTGGTCCCACCTCTGTATACTGTTCTGCCAAGGCAGCAGCTACTCTTTCTGGGGTCCAGCAAAATTAAGGCAGTTTATACAATTTTTTAAACATTACAATACATTCACAGATTTCACAACACACTGTATGCCCTCAGGCCCCTACTCGACCACAGTACTAAATCCATGTGCATGTATGCATGTGTCTGTGCCTATGTTTGTGTTGCTTCACAGTCACCGCTGTTCCATAAGGTGTTTTTTTTAATGTTTTTTTTTAATCTAATTTTACTGCTTGTGTCAGTTACTTGATGTGGAATAGAGTTCCATGTAGTCATGGCTCTATGTAGTACTGTGCACCCCCCATAGTCTGTTTTTGACCTGGGGACTAGGAAGGGACCTCTTGTGGCATATACATGGGTGTCTGAGCTGTGTGCCAGTAGTTTAGACAGACAGCATTCAACATGTCAATACCTCTCATAAATACAAGTAGTGATGAAGTCAATCTCTCCTCCACTTTGAGCCAGGAGAGACTGACATGCATATTATTAATATTAGCTCTCTGTGTACATCCAAGGGCCAGCTGTGCTGCCCTGTTCTGAGCCAATTGTAATTTTCTTACGTCCTTTTTTGTGGCACCTGACCACACGACTGAATAGTAGTCAAGGTGCAACAAAACTAGGGCCTGTAGGACCTGCCTTGTTGATAGCGTTGGTAAGAAGGCAGAGCGTTGCTTTATTATGGACAGACTTCTCCCCATCTTAGCTACTACTGTATCAATATGTTTTGACCAAGACAGCTTACAATCTAGGGTTACTCCAAGCAGTTTAGTCATTTCAACATGCTCCATTTCCACATTATTTATTACAAAACTTAGTTGAGGTTTAGGGTTTTGTCCCAAACACAATGCTTTTAGTTCTAGAAATATTTAGGGCTAACTTATTCCTTGCCACCCACTCTAACGGCAGCTCTTTGTTAAATAACACCCTCTGTGTTCTGTTAGACAAGTAACTCTTTATCCACATTATAGCAGGGGCTGTAAACACATACGTTTTTCCAACAGCAGACTATGATCGATAATGTCAAAAGCTGCACTGAAGTCTAACAAGACAGCCCCCCAAAATAATTGTATCATCAATTTCTCTCAGCCAATCATCAGTCATTTGTGTAAGTGATGTGCTTGTTGAGTGCCCTTCCCTATAAGCGTGCTGAAAGTCTATTGTCAATTTGTTTACTTTGAAATAGCATTGTATCTGGTCAAACAATTTTTTCCAGAAAATTACTAAGGGTTGGTAACAGGCTGATTAGCTGGCTTTTTGATCCAGTAAAGGGGGCTTTACTATTCCTGGGTAGCGGAATGGCTTTAGCTTCCCTCCAGGCCTGAGGGCACACACTTTCTAGTAGGCTTCAATTGAAAATCTGGCAAATAGGAGTGGCAATATTGTCTGCTATTATCCTCAGTCATTTTCCATTCAGATTGTCAGACCCTGGTGGCTTGTCATTGTTGATAGACAATTCCACACTGACTTTACGGAATTCACAAGTACAATTCTTGTCTTTCATAATTTGGTCTGATATACTTGGATGTGTCAGCATTTGTTGCTGGCATGTCATGTTTGCTAATCTTGCCAAAGAAAAAAAATCATGCCAGTAGTTGGCAATATCAGTCGGTTTTGTGATGAATGAGCCATCTGATTCAATGAATGGAGCTGAGTTTGCATTTTTCCCCAACATTTCATTGAAGGTGCTCCAAAGATTTTTACTAAATTTTTTTAGGTAATTTCTCTTTGTTTCATAGTGTAGTTTCTTCTTTTTTTAATTCAGTTTAGTCACATGATTTTTCAATTTGTAGTATGCTTGCCAATCGGTTGTCAATCCACAAGGGTTTAACAGTTTTTAAGTCATTTTCTTGATGGGTGCATGCTTATTAGTAACTAGGAAATGCAATCTCATAAATGTGGCAAGTGCAGCGTCTGTTTGCCCCTCATTACAGACCCCGGATCAACAAATTCCTTACATCAAATTTGGAATCGCTACAAAACGTATTGTATGACCTCTTATACAGTATATTAGACCCAGCCTTTAGAACTTTGGTTTTCCTAGATATGGCTACTATATTGTGATCACTACATCCAATGGATCTGGATACTGCTTTCAAGCACATTTCTGCAGCATTTGTAAAGATGCTGCTGTTTGTAACTACCCTGGCAGGTTGACTGATAACCAGATTGCAGGCACTGGTTAGTTTGAAGCTTCTTCAGTGGGCAGCTTGATGAAAGCCAGTCAATATTTAAAAATCACCCATAAATATACCTCTGTTGAAATCATATACATTATCAAGCATTTCACACGTTATCCAGATACTGATTGTTAGCACTTGGTGGTCTATAGCAGCTTCCCACAAGAATGGGCTTTAGGTGAGGCAGATAAACCTGCAGCCATATTACTTCAACAGTATTTAACATGAGATCCTCTCTAAGCTTTACAGGAACGTGGTTCTGAATATAAAAAGCAACACCTCTACCGCTGGCATTTGTCTGTTCTGTAAATGTTATAACCTTGTATTGCTACCACTGTATCAAAGGTATTATCTAAGTGAGTTTCAGAGATAGTCAGAATATGAATGTCATCTATTAATAGCAAGTTATTAATTTCATGAACCTTGTTTCTAAAGCTACATATGTTAACGTGGGCTATTTTGAGCACTTTTCTGGGATGCTTGCTTGTTTTCATTGCTTTACTGGGAAGCCTAGCAGAAGTAGATATTCTCATGTTATTTATGTTAGTGCAGTGTGGGGTGCACACCGTGGAATACCTACTAGGGCACACTGTCTCAGTGCTAACAGCATAAATTTGCAAACAATAGCTGTAGGATCAGCAGAGGCATTCAGGGCAGTTAGAGGGACATAAATTAGGTTACTTATCAATGCCCCTGGTATAATGTACATTTGTTAAAGCATTATGATGACTCAGCAACACAATGGTAGGGATTAACTGAGCTGGGCTTGGGTCATTGACAAGTCATTGTCTCAACACAGCCTTATAATACTGTGAAAGGATCCATGAACCCAAATGATATGGGTGGATCCCATCCTCCTTATAAAACGTGTTTTGTTTCCAAAATATATTGAAATTATCAACAAAAGTTACACCCATTGAGCTGCAATAATCACGTAGCCAGTTGTGTAGAGAAAGAATCCTGCTAAACCGTTCAATGCCATGATTCAGAGGGCACAGGGCCAGATATGATTTCCATGTCCTGATGTAGTATATTCAGGACCAGCTTAGTAATGTAATTTACTCGAGCTCTGGGATAGGACATTGTTTTTATAAAACATTTAATAGCATAGGTGGAGCCAACAGCAGTGGGTACCTTACAGAAGCTGAGAGCTATCAATTGAAATTAATTTAACAGGCACAGAACTACTATTTACAATACCCCTATCAACATGGGAAGCTGTGGCAGAATGAAATCGCTGCAATTGTAATGTTTGGACAGGATCTATCCACCCACATGATTAGGGTGGATCCCATCCTCCTTATAGAGCATCATCTGCTACGAAAATATGTCAAAGTTGTCTACAAAAGTTACACCCAAGGAGTTGGAGAAGTCACGTAGCCAGTTGTGAAGTGCTAGAAGCTTGCTAAAATGTTCACTACCTCGACCCAGCGAGGGCACCGGGACAGAAATAATAGGACGTTTTTTGGTATCCAGCAGAGACCTATCCATTCTTCAAAATCCTGTCATCCGTTCCAAGCTACAATTCCTAATGTCATTAAATCCCCCATGCACTACAACCACATCAATTTCTGTGTGCTGACGTAGAAAGGTGGGGAGCATTCTAGTAATATCCTGTACTCAAGCCCCAGGGTAGAACAGGGTTTTTGCTCCAAAAACCGAGACGTTTCTCACCATAGAGCTGCTTAAGACAACAGCCAGCGAGATGGAATAGGAAATACGCCCATTCCTACACCTTGCATGACTTGAAAGACCCATCAAGGATTTACAAGAGGCGGAACCTCGCAAGCCAGCATGTTCCGGGCATGCGAGATGCCAAAGCACCCAGTTTGATCATCCTATAACCAACGAAGACTCTTTCACCAGGGATGAAGGCGCCAGAACATCTAGATCCAGGGCGGCGAAGCTGTTTGAAGTCTGGCTTCCCACCACCAAGGAGGCCCCAATTGCCAAAGGCAGCTGGTTTTGACCTTTCACGTTGAGTGTCTTGACTCCATGGCTGGTTGGCAGGGTCAAGAATAGGAACATCCACTAAGTCCTCCAGAAGCATCGGACTAACTCCACCTTCCTGGGAAGTGGAGACCCCTTCTGGGAGGGATCCCTGCGGAGCACCAGCCAGTTGGTTATGGCGAGACTAAACAGTGGCAACACTCCCATCAAGTCAGAATGGCGTCCAGCTACTGGAGTAGAAGAGAAATTTGGGCGGACGTGGATTCCCCAGTAGCTTGTGTAAGTTTGCTACTTGTTCGCTAAGAGTAGCAACTTCGCTTCTGTAGTCCTCAGCGGGCAAACAGCTGCTACATTGAAAGTCCGGGTGGTCCGCATTGTCCCCTGAATAGAGCAAAATAAACACAGCACCTGCAGCGTTGAAACCGTTTGTTAGCGACCTCCACTTGAAACGCCAGGCTAGCTAGGCTAACTGGGCTTCCGTGTCGCTCTTCTTGACAGGAATTTACTAAAAGTTTGCTGTAAGCTACAGTGGGTTTGCAAATACAGGCTGCACCACACCTCCTGAAACAAACACAGCCTGTGAAATGGCAAAACCCCAAGCAATCACACATGAGTCACACACATACACTATTTGAGCGGGAGATGTCCAACTCGCAAGTTGGTGCTGTAGAAGCAAGCAATAAATTGCAGGGCATTGAGCCAAAACACCAGTCAACAAGTTAAGGAGAGACAGGTAGCAGGAGCATTCGCTTACCAATGAGCAGTGTGGTGTGAGCGAGCAGCATGGCGCGGAAATATATGTATAGGGAAATATAAGGATAGGATATCATTTTAGACAAATAGGATTTCATTTTAGACAAAAGATAGTTGTCTCAGCCATGTGAATACAGTACAACAATACACAAACAAAATACAATTAACAGTCCTGGCCACATCCATTTTGGTCAGTCCTCGTTCTCAAACAGGCAAAAGAATCAGTACCAACCTTGCGGTGGTCGCCCGTGTCGATGAGCCAGGTGCAGTTGCTGCCTGGTGGGTAAAAGTCAGGGTAGTTGGGCGAGCTGAAGGTGCCATAGAAGTTCCGCAGCCAGTCGCCGCAGGTCGGCACGTCGCAGTCAATCTCGTCACCAAGGTCCTGGCAGTCGATGCTGCCGTCACATTTGAGTGACTCGGGCAGGCAAGTGTAGACACGGGTATAGCGGGACAGGCAGGGAAACTGAATAAATAAAGACATTTTATTTGACAAATTTAAACATATATACACTGCTCAAAAAAATAAAGGGAACACTAAAATAACACATCCTAGATCTGAATGAATGAAATATTCTTATTAAATATTTTTTTCTATACATAGTTGAATGTGCTGACAAAATCACACAAAAATTATCAATGGAAATCAAATTTATCAACCCATGGAGGTCTGGATTTGGAGTCACACTCAAAATTAAAGTGGAAAACCACACTACAGGCTGATCCAACTTTGATGTAATGTCCTTAAAACAAGTCAAAATGATGCTCAGTAGTGTGTGTGGCCTCCACGTGCCTGTATGACCTCCCTACAACGCCTGGGCATGCTCCTGATGAGGTGGCGGATGGTCTCCTGAGGGATCTCCTCCCAGACCTGGACTAAAGCATCCACCAACTCCTGGACAGTCTGTGGTGCAACGTGGCGTTGGTGGATGGAGCGAGACATGATGTCCCAGATGTGCTCAATTGGATTCAGGTCTGGGGAGCGGGCGGGCCAGTCCATAGCATCAATGCCTTCCTCTTGCAGGAACTGCTGACACACTCCAGCCACATGAGGTCTAGCATTGTCTTGCATTAGGAGGAACCCAGGGCCAACCGCACCAGCATATGGTCTCACAAGGGGTCTGAGGATCTCATCTCGGTACCTAATTGCAGTCAGGCTACCTCTGGCGAGCACATGGAGGGCTGTGCGGCCCCCCAAAGAAATGCCACCCCACACCATGACTGACCCACCGCCAAACCGGTCATGCTGGAGGATGTTGCAGGCAGCAGAACGTTCTCCACGGCGTCTCCAGACTCTGTCACGTCTGTCACATGTACTCAGTGTGAACCTGCTTTCATCTGTGAAGAGCACAGGGCGCCAGTGACGAATTTGCCAATCTTGGTGTTCTCTGGCAAATGCCAAACGGCCTGCACGGTGTTGGGCTATAAGCACAACCCCCACCTGTGGACGTCGGGCCCTCATACCACCCTCATGGAGTCTGTTTCTGACCGTTTGAGCAGACACATGCACATTTGTGGCCTGCTGGAGGTCATTTTGCAGGGCTCTGGTAGTGCTCCTCCTGCTCCTCCTTGCACAGAGGCGGAGGTAGCGGTCCTGCAGCTGGGTTGTTCCCCTCCTACGGCCTCCTCCACGTCTCCTGATGTACTGGCCTGTCTCCTGGTAGCGCCTCCATGCTCTGGACACTACGCTGACAGACACAGCAAACATTCTTGCCACAGCTCGCATTGATGTGCCATCCTGGATGAGCTGCACTACCTGAGCCACTTGTGTGGGTTGTAGACTCCGTCTCATTCTACCACTAGAGTTGAAGCACCGCCAGCATTCAAAAGTGACCAAAACATCAGCCATGAAGCATAGGAACTGAGAAGTGGTCTGTGGTCACCACCTGCAGAACCACTCCTTTATTGTGGGTGTCTTGCTAATTGCCTATAATTTCCACCTGTTGTCTATTCCATTTGCACAACAGCATGTGAAATGTATTGTCAATCAGTGTTGCTTCCTAAGTGGACAGTTTGATTTCACAGAAGTGTGATTGACTTGGAGTTACATTGTGATGTTTAAGTGTTCCCTTTATTTTTTTGAGCAGTGTATAATAATAAAAAATCTGCGCCTAAAAATACTGATTTCTGATTGTTATGAAAACTTGAAAATCGGCCCTAATTAAATCAGCCATTCCGATTAATCGGTCGACCTCTAAAACATACCCTCGTAAAACTGACTATCCTACCGATCCTCGACTTTGGGCGATGTCATTTACAAAATAGCCTCCAACACTCTACTCAACAAATTGGATGTAGTCTATCACAGTGCCATGCGTTTTGTCACCAAAGCCCCATATACTACCCACCACTGCGACCTGTACGCTCTCGTTGGCTGGCCCTCGCTTCATACTCGTAGCCAAACCCACTGGCTCCAGGTCATCAACAAGTCTTTGCTAGGTAAAGCCCTGCCTTATCTCAGTTCACTGGTCACCATAGCAGCACCCACCCGCAGCACGCGCTCCAGCAGATATATTTCACTGGTTACCCTCAAAGCCAATTCCTCCTTTGGCTGCCTTTCCTTGTCCTATATTATTATTGTATTTATTTATTTAAATCGCAGGCCCCCGTAGGAGGCCTTTTGGTAGGCCGTCATTGTCAATAAGAATTTGTTCTTAACTGACTTGCCTAGTTAAACAAAGGTTAAATAAATACAAATACAAATTCACAATCCCCTTGACCTAGACTACACAAAGTCAGTAATCTCTACCTGACTGAAGGCACAGGGCTGGAAGGAGAAGGCTGTGGAGGGGTTGGACTGGACGCACAGCTCCTCGTCAGAGTTGTCACCACACTCGTCCATGGTGTTGCACTTCCACGACTCTGGGATGCACTTTCCGTTGGAGCAATGGAACTGGTCCGAGTCACAGCTGATCATCGCCGGTTTTCCTGAAATTGAGAATATTAGGAAATACCGCCATTTAATGCACTTTGTGACCACTTACAAATATTTTACCATTAGTGACAATCGAGGGAAAATAATGTGGGATCATTTAGTTTAATTATGTACAGTGCTTATGCTTATTGATCAAGCTGTGCACCATCAACATTATATAAGCAGTGCCTGATAGTCATTTATAGACGTTCAGTCCATGAGCCTCTGTCACATTTGAAAAGCCAATGCTTGGAGACAACAGAGAGAGAAAGGCATAGCGAGAGAGAGGAGGACAAAAAACTAAAGGCTGCTTCAAGTGCATAAAGTGCCAAGCAAGCCAATTACTGACTTTCAGTTTTTCCAGAGGACGCAGCGTTCGAGAAGAGGCTCACACTGCAGCTGTAAGCCATTTACAACCCGACCCGTCATCATTCTCTCCTCCGAGCTAGTTAGGATACAAATGTCTATTTGTGTCCAGTTAAAATGTGCATGTGGGACAAATACGTGACTAATTAAATTATTTGATCAATAGCATGACTCTGCGAGCGGTGCTACCTGTTATATAAGACAGCCTGAAGCCCTTGCCGGTCATGATGTCGTCCGAGTGGAACTTGATCCACACGTGGTCCTGGGAAGAAATGTAGGGGGCTGGGATGGACGAGCCACATGCGCGGTAGCCATCTAGGTTCTTGTAGGTGCCGATGGAAACCCAGTCCAGCCCGCAACGGTGAGAGTTCTGGATCTCAAAGTCCTGGAAGCTGGGGGGAGAAATGGCAAAGGGGTAAAAGAGGTTTCCTGACAGTAAACATTATTAATGTACTGTATATTTGACATTTTTGTAAGTTACAGGCTGAATACGCATTTGGATAAACAGCACCACTGTTTGCCCCAGCTCCTTTGTTTTTCAGTACATATTCTGCTGTTTTATGGTACATGCATTGATGTTCGAGAGAAAAAAAGTGTTTGACGTTTGCAGTAACTTCTTGTAATATCCAAAACTAGCTTTTGGACACTCTTATCCAGAGTGAATTACAATAAGTGCATTCAACTAAAGTAGGTAAGAAAACTACATATCACATTCATTGCTAGTCGAAGTCTGTAAATGGGATGTCATCGATATGAGCTTCTTTCATAGGGTACATACTGCAAAAAAGCAAACAGTTGAAACAAGTTTCCAAACAATAAAGATGATCACTGGTAATACTGAGTGACTTTCCTCCAGGGTTAAAGTACATTGGATGAGACTCAGTGATAACAGTTAAATCAATGACATAGCCAATAACTCAACTACTTTTACTTAAATAAAGCTTGATTATAACCACAACTTACTTAAACATTAGGGGAGGCAGGTAGCCTAGTGGTTAGAGCGTTGGGCCAGTAACTGAAACGTTGCTATATCGAATTCCCGAGCTGACAAGGTAAAAATCTGTCGTTCTGCCCCTGAACAGGTTAACCCACTGTTCCTAGGCCGTCATCGTAAATAAAAAATGTGTTCTTAACTAGCCTAGTTAAATAAAAGGTTAAATAAAAATAATCAAATAAAGCATGACTATAACATATTATTAATGTGCATAACCACCACTTGAGTATAAACACTTACTACTAACATATTACTTACACATTCACTAATTTAGTGAATTTATCAAGTGTTGTTTGCATGCAAGCTCTGTTGCCCATTTATGGTCATTGATAGATTACATTTTCGGTTTGTTCTTGCCACTAAATCACATCCTGTAGAAAAAACAACACTGAAACACAGAGGGTCTATTTCTGAGCTGGTAAACATGGACACAGTACTGGAAAAAATAAAAGGCAGGTTCCTTTCAGCGCTCTGGTCCAGACAGAAAACACAATACTTGAGCTGATGCTTCACGAACAAACAGGACACTACAAGCACAATTGAGAGCACATCGGAAGAGCATCATCAAAATTAATAAAAAACACATTACTTCAAATGGACACACCGAGATATATAAATTGAATAAAGCAAGCAATGAGTGGGAGAAAGGGCATTGTCATGTGCCTTATACAGCACCTGAGGAAAATCTCTCTGCACACTGACATTTCATGAGAGAAGCATTCAGTCTAAACAGACCTTCATCAGAGCATTACACAGCAGCACCTAGGCCTACCACCTACAGTACAGCAAAGCCATGCACTAACAGTTTCCACTGAGCTAGTATGCTGAGGAGAAGCTAGCACACAGGGCCGGATTAACAAATCATAGGCCCCAGGGCTTTTTTTCTTTCTTAGCACTTTAACGGAAAACCAATAGAAAAGGGGATTTTAAATGTTAAGAAAAATTGACAATTTTTCACATCCCTACCAGTAATCTAAACTTGTAGAAATGATGGCCGAATACCGACTGGGCACGTTTCCAGGGGCCTGGACTAGAGGTCGACCGATTATGATTTTTCAATGCAGATACCGATACCGATTATTGGAGGACCCAAAAAAGCCGATACAGATTAATCGGCCGATTTTTTTTTACATTTATTTGTAATAATGACAATTACAACAATACTGAATGAACACTTATTTTAACATAATATAATACATCAATAAAATATATTTAGCCTCCAATACATAAAACATGTTCAATTTGGTTTAAATAATGCAAAAACAAAGTGTTGGTGAAGAAAGTAAAAGTGCAATATGTGCCATGTAAAAAAGCTAACGTTTAAGTTCTTTGCTCAGAACATGAGAACATATGAAAGCTGGTGGTTCCTTTTAACATGAGTCTTCAATATTCCCAGGTAAGAAGTTTTAGGTTGTAGTTATTATAGGAATTATAGGACTATTTCTCTCTATACGATTTGTATTTCATATACCTTCGACTATTGAATGTTTATATAGGCACTTTAGTATTGCCAGTGTAACAGTATAGCTTTCCATCTCTCTCCTCGCCGCTACCTGGGCTCGAACCAGGAACACATCGACAACAGCCACCCTCGAAGCAGCGTTACCCATGCAGAGCAAGGGGAACAACTACTCCAAGTTTCAGAGCGAGTGACGTTTGAAACGCTATTAGCGCACACCCCGCTAACTAGCTAGCCATTTCACATCGGTTACACCAGCCTAATCTCAGGAGTTGATAGGCTTGAAGTCATAAACAGCACAATGCTTGGATCATTGCGAAGAGCTGCTGGCAAAACGCACGAAAGTGCTGTTTGAATGAATGCTTATGAGCCTGCTGGTGCCTACCATCGCTCAGTCAGACTGCTCTATCAAATCATAGACTTAATAACATAACACACAGAAATACGAGCCTTTGGTCATTAATATGGTCGAATCCAGAAACTATCATTTCGAAAACAAAACGTTTATTATTTCAGTGAAATACGGAACCGTTCTGTATTTTATCTAACGGGTGGCATCCCTAAGTCGAAATATTCTTGTTACATTGCACAACCTTCAATGTTATGTCATAATTCAGGCAAATTAGTTCGCAATGAGCCAGGCTGCCCAAACTGTTGCATATACCCTGACTCTGCGTGCAATGACCGCAAGAGAAGTGACAATTTCACCTGGTTAATATTGCCTGCTAACCTGGATTTCTTTTAGCTAAACATGCAGGTTTAAACATATATACTTCTGTGTATTGATTTTAAGAAAGGCATTGATGTTTATGGTTAGGTACACATTGGAGCAACAACAGTTCTTTTTCGCGAATGCGCACTGCATCGATTATATGCAACACAGGACTCGCTAGATAAACTAGTAATATCATCAACCATGTGTAGTTATAACTAGTGATTATGATTGATTGTTTTTTATAAGATAAGTTTAATGCTAGCTAGCAACTTACCTTGGCTTCTGTTAAAATATTTTATCAAGGTTTAAGATAAATGATTAAATAATTCTACTCAGAAACTTAACCATTAGGATTAGAGGTTATGTAGCATGGAAAAGAGGTAATTAAAAATAACCCTTGGGGAAGGAATGTATGTGTGTGCCGAAAGAAAGGAAAGAGACTCCTTAACCTATGTTTAAACCGACCCAGCTATAACTCTGTGGAGATAAGACAGGGAGAGAGCCCCTCCAGGTTTTCCGTATCTGGGGGGGACTGGAACTGTCAGCTGAGTGGTAATAAACTGTGGTGAGACTTCAGGGGATAATCCAAATATAGTGTGTATGTATGTGCATAGTTTAAGAGAAGGTATAAAAGGAAAGTTTTTGTATATGCACGTCAGAGGTCTCTAAATAAACATTCCTGACAATTGTAGCTGGGCCTCCGCCTGATTCATTCCAACCAGTTTCCCACAAATTCTGGGTATCAGGCTGAGTAATCAATGAATTGGGTTTATGAACACTGAGAACATAATTCTCGTGACAGCTTTACTGCATTCGCGTAACAGGTGGGCTCCTCGTGAGGCAGGTGGTTAGAGCGTTGGACTAGTTAACCGTAAGGTTGCAAGATTGAATCCCTGAGCTGCCAAGGTAAAAATCGGTCGTTCTGCACCTAAACAAGGCAGTTAACCCACCGTTCCTAGGCCGTCATTGAAAATAAGAATGTGTTCTTAACTGACTTGCCTAGATAAATAAAGGTGTAAAACAATATATATTTTTAAAAATCTGCAAAATCGGCGTCCAAAATTACCGATTTCCGATTGTTATGAAAACTTGAAATTGCCCCTAATTAATCGGCCATTCCGATTAATCGGTCGACCTCTAGCCTGGACCTCCAGTGGGCCCCCATTAATTTGGTTAATCACTCTCATTCAGATATCATTAACATGGCACGTCATGGCAAAACGTGTAGAATTGCAGGTGTTTAGCTTTAAAACTGCAAAAATTACTCCCAAACCTCCTCCCCCATCTGATGATTTGGAGAGCGGCAGCAGGCTATCTACACTCATTGAGCAGGCTTCTGTTTTTGGTGGTTATATATAAAAAATATAAAAAAACGTATTTCTCTGCTCCAGGGCACCCTACTGGCTTGGACCCCAGGACTTCAGCCCCTGCATTAATCAGACCCTTTTAGTGTGTGGGAAGTGTTTGCAGCCAGCCAGGCTGATGAGGGTATAGACTGAGTGAGGGAGATACTGAGGGAGGAGAGGAGGAAGAGGAAGGGGAGAGGTATAGATTGTGGAGAGGAGATGGTGTTCAGCTGCACCTGATGGTGATGATTTCCCCAGGGTTGGTCCTGATGTTCCAGCTGCAGTTGATCCTGGAGGGGTACTGGAAGGGCCAGCCAGGGCTGGTTATCACTCCACTGGAAGCTCTGACCTGCTCTGCCACATCTCCACAGGCTGGACAGAGACACACACACGGACACAGACAGTCGCGCACACACACAAATGAGCATTTTTTTGCGTATTTTTTATAATTTCGGCTGGTAGTTTCTAAAGTAGTGCTCACAAGCCAAACGGGTCGCTGATTGTGTACCACCTGACACATGTGTATCAAGTCATTGTTCGAGCCCTGCAACATGTGCACAAAGAGTAAAAAAATGTACTCTGCATGAGCTCGGGCCCACCCTGCAACCTCATTGGACAATACTGGGCTGATCCAATCCTGCCTACCGCTTTTACCTTTGACAAGAGAAAAAGGACAATATGGAATCAGGAAGGTAGGCCATAATTGTCTTATCAATAGTGTGTGACGCGGGCCTCCCGAGTGGCGCAGTGGTCTAAGGCACTGCATCACAGCGTTGAGGAGTCACTACAGCCTGGGGTTCGATCCCAGGCTGTGTCACAGCCGGCTGTGAACTGGAGAACCATAGGGCGGCGCACAATTGGCTCAGCGTCTTCCGGATTAGGGGAGGGTTTGGCTGGGGTGCTTTCCTTGGCTCATCGCGCTCTAACGACTCCTTATGGCGGGCAGGTGCCTGCAAGCTGACTTCAGTTGACAGTTGAACGTTGTTTCCTGGCTTCCGGGTTAAGAAGCAGCGCGGCATGGTGGGTCATGTTTCGGAGGACGCATGGCTCGACCTTCGCCTCTCCCGAGCCCATTGGGGAGTTGCAGCGATGAGACAAGATTGGATCGCAATTGGATATCACGAAACTGGGGAGAAAAAGGGGGTCAAAAATAAAATACATATAAAGCGTGTGTCGCGAACTGGATATTTAAATGGATGTAAGTAAGCTTAAATCCTTATGAAATAGTCCCCAAACTCAACAAGGCACATCGGTTACACCATTTAGGAAATAAGATTGTGACCAATGTTTCTGATCCAGTTGAAAATGTTCTAATGTATTTGTGGCTGAAATGCCCACACATTTCACTTTGATTGTTATTTATGGTCCAGTCTCGGGATGTGACAAATGGACAATTGTTCTTAGCGTTTAAACAGACCATTTTTTATTTTAAAATCGGTTTTCCATTAAAACACTAAGAAAAATGTATAAAATACGACACAACGAAAACGGTAGGTTTAAAAAATATAATACATAAGTCATTTTCAGGCTTCCGTAATGTGCATTGGAAGAGTGCACAGCAAGCTAAGAGAGTAGGCCTATCCCACTCTCCTGGCTAAAAACACAGTAGTAACTCACAAACACACAATGCTATGTGTCAATGTATTCCATTTCTAGTGTCCCGGTGGTATAGGAAATTAACAGTGTTCTGTTCATGCAACAATGCTATTCTGAAAGTCTGCTGTGGGCAACAAATGTACAGTTTGCTTCTTCGCAGACAAAAACATGGGCTGAGTTGTAGTTCCTGCCAACATTACGAGCTGAGAGATCAGATTATTTTTGATGAAACCAACTTACCATTAGAAATCCCTGATACGTAAACATTGTCATTTCGCTGGGAGAAAACTGCATTTCCTAGAAAAGATGAGACAAAAAAAAACATTTTGTTTCTTATGAATGATCTTTTTCCAGCAAAAAAAAATGTAGCTATGCTAAAGGCTTCGGAAGAAAACAATGGTAAACGGCTAGTTACCGTTTTAAATCGGGAGCTCAATCGTAAAGCAAGTGTCAATCCAAGATACACGCACACTTTGTTTTCTAGGTGTTAAAGTCACCGACTACATTGGAATTTTGGTCAGTAGTCAAGAAGCAGACTCCCGACCTGACAACAGTTGTGTTGCACGTTGGTTCGAATGACATTATGGGAGTGAAGTCTGAGAGACCCAGAAACAACTTCTTGTTGCTCTTGGATATAGGGCTAGTCGCAGTATTGCTATAGCAAGCATTGTATCAGACTATCGTTTAACCACGTTTTCATAAACGTAGGGGTCATGTACTTAGTAATGTTGTCCCCATTCTCTTGGTTCACACTGGCGATTATACTTGTGTAAACACCACAAGTACCCCGGTTGATATCAACAATCCACGTTTTTTTTTTTAAACTGTAAGGGACTTAGATTTTTACATTTGTCAAACTTTGATTTTGTTAAGATTTTAGTTTCTCAGGCTAGTCCTGATTTCTTTGTTTTATCTGAAACTTGGTTATCAAGGAATTCTAATGATGCAGATATTGGACTGGATGGGTACAATGTCTTTAGAGCTGACAGGATGAGTAGAGGGGGAGGAGTGGTTATCTATGCAAAGAAATTACCTCCCCATTGCACAAATTAAATCTGTCTCCATTCCAAATCAATGTGAAGTGTTAGCCCTAAGTCTAACATTAGGTTACAACTGTAAAGTTACAACTGTTGGAATATATCTCCCACCTTCTGCTATATTGCCCACACACCGTCTGGAGCAGAGTTGGCATTAGAAAAATGTACTAGTGTTTTAATTTCCATTGCTGATAAACACGCTCCATACACTAAGGTTAGAGTAAAGAATAGATCAAACCCATGGTTTAATTCTGACATTTCTGATGCTATTCGTAAAAGAGATGTAGCATGGGCTAAGGCTAGAGAAACTTCTAGCTCTGACTGGCTGACTTTTAGGCAGCTGAGAAACCTGTGCATCAGACTTGTTAGAAGAACAAAATTGGATTACTATGTGACGAGTTTAAATGACTGTTAAGGGAATCCAGCCAAATTCTGGAAAGTAGTTAAAGCATTAAAGAACAATATGCACTCCACACTTCCAAATCAGATAGGGCTGGATACTGGACTCATTACTGATAAGAACACCATTGCTAATGCCTTTAACAATCACTTCATTGAGGCAGGCAATCTTTTTGAGAAAAGGGTCAACCACAAATGAAGGAAGAAAAGATATATATGAAGTGATTATCCATGAGTATGCTGATGGTCAGGGTTTCTCACTAAGCCTCTTCAGAGGAGAAAGTTATTGATTCATTGCTAGCCATAGACACTAAGAAAGATACAGGGACTGACAAACTTGACCCAGGGTTGCTGGCTAGAGCTGCACCACTCATCTCTGGTGCTCTTACTCATATTTTTAACCTCACGCTGACCTCTGGGGTCATACCTAAGATTTGAAAAACTGCCTATGTGCTGCCTCTGCACAACGGTGGGGATACTGGTGACCTTGATACTTATCGACCAATCTCTAAGCTGTCTTGTCTTGCAAAAATGCGCTCTTTCTTGTCTTGACAACTGCATACTGAACACATTTCAGTCTGGTTTAAGACCGGGGCACAGTACTATCACAGCCACCACCCTGGTTGTAAATGATATTGTAAGAGCCTTGGATAAGAAGTTGAACTGTGTTGCTTTGTGTGTTGATCTATCGAAGGCTTTCGATACAGTTTGATCATTCTCTTCTGCTGAAGAAACTGACCTCATTGGGGTTGGCCTCAGATACATGTTTGTGGTTTCAGAATTATCTCAGTGATAGATCTCAGGCTATTATTGCAGATGGGTTAAAATCAGATTTTGTCACTGTTAACAAAGGAGTCTCACTAGGTTCGATTTTAGGTCCTTTATTATTCACTATATACATAAATGACATCTGTAACTCAGTGAAAAAAATGCAACTTCCATTTCTATGCTGATGACACAGTACTATATGCCACAGCCCCATCACTCGCTGAAGCATTCCTGCAGTTTGACTTTCAATTGCTTCAAGATGCACTTGTAGATCTTAGGCTGGCGCTTAATTCAAGTAAAACTAAGTATACATTGTATTTTCACAATCCAAAGACATACAATTGGAAAATCTGAACATTGCTACCCATGATGTCTCTCTTTTGGAATGTGTTCCCACCTATAAATAGCTTGGAATTTGGTTAGATGATAACATCTCTTTAAACTCGTAAAGAAGCTGAAACTGAGAATTATTTGTTTATAGAAATAAATCTTGTCTGTCATCACAGCACAAAAAGGAAATTGTAAAGGACACCTTTATGTCAGTGCTTGATAATGGTGATATTTTATATATGCATGGATCAGCATCAGTACTGAAGAAATTGGATGCAGTGTATCATGCAGCGTTGCGCTGTTACTGCTTGCCTTTTTCATTGCCTTTTGTACACTTCGGTTGGCTGGCACTCCCTGATTTTTAGAAGGGCCAAACACTGGTTGATATTTGTTTATAAAGCTGTCTTACAGAAACTTCCTAATTATCTTAATTCAAAAATCCAGTGGTCAAACAGTATTTATCATACTCAGTCACAGGACATGCTAGTGCTAGAGATACCCCGGATTCACTCTGAGTTAGGCAAAACGGCACTTGAATATCATGCTCCACACTCATGGAATGAATTGCAGAGAACTCCAGTTAGATGTTTTGGTGCCTGTAAGACAATGGCTTGTCTATCTGCAGCAGACATATAGTGAGCAATATGTTTGGAACATCAAATGGCAATAAAATAGAAATATCGACACAGTTACATGTTGCAATATTATTTTGGATGATATATTGATATCGGGACTCCAAATATCTAGTTGTAAAAAATAAATAAAAACATTTTGGCAAGTTACATTAGCTAGCGCTAGTCGGCTGTCCCTGCGTCAAAACTCTAGTAGTTTTCATCCTATAGCTTGTTCTCCATCTTCTTTGTAAATAGTGAGCCAACATGTTTTTAGCACTTTTATTTCCATGACTTGATACAAAACTAATTTTCTCATGCTCTTTCGTCTCTCTGCAGCAGACAGAGTGAGCAATATGTTTGGAACATCAAATCACAATATCAAATCGCAATACAAAAATATAGACTCAGCTTTCATTTGACACCAAATGTTATATGCTCCTATAAACTTCATGTTGGTGCTCATGGGAACTTTTAGATGGAAATGACCATATCTTGCTGTGTGCCTGAGTGTGTTCGAGTTGCTGTGGTATAGATTGTCTGTGAGTTGAAACAAATATTTAGCCATTACCAAATACTTACCAGTGAATATGAGGAGAACCATGTGTAGAGATATCCATGATGAGATCCCATTTGAGCCCAAAGTGTAGGCCATTATCGCCAATGAACTAGCCCTAATTATATATTTGTTGCTACTTGGTTACTCGCTTCAGATTGTTACACTGTTCCCAAAAAATGTAACTAAACATGCGCTCGTTGGTGTCCCAAAAACACATTAGCAGTGTTAAAAACAAAAAACAACAAAAGAGATGTATATGGATTTAAAAAGTTATTCTAGCTAACTTTAGCCAATTCCTCTCTGGCCAGACAACTGACAGTGATTGACAATCAATTATAGAGCCAACCAGAGATCAAGTTATCATGCTAGCTAGATGACAATGAAGAAGCAATAGCTGTCTTGGCAAATTACTACAATCAAACGGTTAAACAAAACAGTGCGTTGAAACTGTCTGGCTAGTTAGCTAACAAAACAACAAATGAGCTAAATTGAATTCTCGCTAACCAAAATGCTAGCTAAATATTACGCTAACGTAAGCCATCTATCTATTCATAGTCACTATTAATATATATACACATGTGTATATATTAGTTTGAGTGGATCTCCATCTCCTAGTATGAGATGAACCTTCGTGTTAAGCATTGTGCCAGAACAAAGGCATTGCTAGCAATAGTCAACTTCCCGGTTTAGCTAACAAGCTAGAACTCCCCTTTGTGTTAGCTAGATACCGTTAGTAATCAACGCAACGTTAGGCATCGTTAACAAAGTTAGCTAGCTAGCTGCGTTAACACAATTACGTTTCATTACCAACATTGACATCGAAAATAAATATGTCACCATATATAAACTAAATAAATACAATATAACCGAAAGAAAACGGTGAACAAAAAAAAAACTAAACGAGCGTTGCAAGCGTCTCTTCTCTCGTTATAACGCCGAAAACAACCTCTGGTCTCGCTAATGCTAGCTACAAGCTAGCCTGCTACCGTTAACTAGCTTCCAAAGCAATGGCAGAACAGAACGAAAATATGCCTGTGGTATCCTTGAAATGTCACTTCACTGGCTTCTTCTAATGAAAGTGGCTAAAATGTTCTAAAGCATAAGTCCGTAATACATACTCCAGGCCTAAACTGTATATACACCACCCGTGTAGTCACAACTAGCTTTACATCGGCTGAATGTTGTTATGGATAGGGTATCATAAACACTCCTTCTTTGATTAGGTTTAACGGCGGTTGGCATCCAATACATTACCGCCACCTACTAGACTGGAGTACAACTCCCATATACTTTGCTTGAAAAAATAAATAAACAAATACCCTACCATCTAACACTACACTCAGAATTTTTTACAAATAATAACACCACAGTACTCCACTATTTAAATCTATTTAGTCCTAACTCAGGCCAACAACCTGAAAGGATGGGACACCACCACTTAACGCACCCTGTAACTCTTCTGCTGTCAAGTCTCGCACACGGAAATACCTCTCTGCATCTGCCACCACAACCTCAATTTTCTGCGACTTACCTTCCATCCCTGCAGTACAGTTGATAACCATTGCTATAAATGCTAAAAATCCAATCTTACTGAAATGTATGTCACTTGGGCGGCAGGTAGCCTAGTGTTTAGAGTGTTGGGCCAGTAACCAAAAGGTTGCTGGATCGAATTCCCAATTCTGAGCAAGGCAGTTAACCCACTGTTCCCTGGGTGCTGAGACGTGGATGTTGATTATGCACTTCTCTGATTTAGAGTGGTTGGGTTAAAATGTGGAAGACAAATTTCAGTTGAAGGCTGAAATTTGTACAACTGACTCCCTTTCACAACTTGTTGTACAACTGACTCCCTTTCCCACTTGTTGGCCTATCTCTCTGTACTGGTACAGATCTACTACTCACACCACTCCTCTCAGGATCCTTCCTCTACTTTCTTCACTGCCTCATCATATGACAACGACTGCACCACTCTAACCCTGGAAACCTCAACCTGCCTCTCTCGCATGGGACATTTCTGATCCCCAGTCCCATGGGCACCCCTACAATTAACACATACCACTACTTCCCCAATGCTACACATTCCTTTGTCTCATACACTTCTCACACCTAGGATCCTCCCTCCTACACACTGCTGCCACATGCCCATAAGCTTGACACCTATAACAGGGTGATTCTGCAACTATGGGAACCGCTATGTCCTCAGGTTAAATTTGGGGGATTTTATTTAAAAAAATATATGTATTCATTCTTTATATGTTAAGTTCACACTACAATCACCCCATATTCTTATCAACACCTCTCTGTCAAGTATTTTAGCTACTTTTCATATGCATTTTATACCTCAATGTCATTGTTTTGCCCTTGTCCCATATGCAGACTTTTGAGCGTCTACTATGTTTTTCTATGAGAAAAGATTAAGAATTACACATTATGTAATGTTATCTTCTAGAGAAATAGTCAATTAAATAAAATCTATCAATATTTATTGTATGTCCTTTATATTGTTATTTACACAAAATATACCTGTCCTTTGGTGATGACATTTCCACCACTGAGGGCAAATTCCTCATTAATAAAATTTTGTCAACAGACTGTTCATTTCGTTACCATGGAAACGTATTGTGACACTAAAGCACATGGCTGCAGAGGACAGTTGTTCCTGAAGTGATGCCCAGAAGTTTAAGAAAAATCTAGGTAAATATTGCTTGTGTAGAGAATATTTTTATTGTCAGTCATTTCCAAACAGGCTAAAATTTCTTTAATTTGTCGTAGAATTAAAAAATGTAAAATATATTTCATGTATTTAGTATAAACTATATGCTAGCCAAAGCATGCTAAGCAGTCTGTCATTTTTCTCCAAAAACAGGAGAAGCGTCATTTCCATCACAGTAATTTCCGTCACAAACTTAACCGTGGTGGAAATGACAAATATCCTTTATGTTACTACTTGTAACTTTTTTTTAAAGTTAGGCTTATTTAAATCATGTTTTAAATTAATTTCATCTAGAAAATGCTCAGGGTGTGCACAATTGGAACACTTAAGTAGTATTTTTCTTTGTTTTTAGAAGATGCCACATTAAACAGCACAGAGGTCACAGACATAGAAACAAAATAAAAAATTATTCTATACGATACCAGGAACATCTGCAAAAAGACAGGGAGAGATACTGGAAGAAAAAAGAGAAGGGAGAAGTGATATCTATCTCTGAGCTTACAAAGCAAGAACAAAGAAGCGAGAGATGACAATGGAAATGCAACCAACGGAATAGAAGACAGACTTTAAAGAGAACAGTTGCAATGGAGAGCTACCTATCAGGCAACACAACACCTTGTAGCCAGAACATGAGGCCATCATACCTGCCCCTAACTTACCTGCCCTGATGCATGCCCTGATACCCCTTCCTCATAATCTGCAACAGGATTGAGAAGTCTAATACTTGCTGGAAGGAAAAAGGTTGGAAGAGGTCGCTCAAAAAAAAGAGATCTTTGCATGACAAATGTCAAACTTGATAAAGCTTAATGGAAAACTGAAAAATACAAAAAAAGGTATGATCAACTGATGAAGAAAATGGAGAGACAAGATTCCCCAAAGATAAAGACAAAACTGAAAATGAAGGGAACTCCGAAGAACTTGAGAAGGATTTTAATTGTTTCAAAATGCCATCATTGGAGAGTTAAAGCAAAAGTATTAAAAAATGCATAGTGCCAAGGATAAACAAGTGGCTTCAAAAATGTCAGAGGCAACATCCTGGATTTTCAGCAAAAGCGTTTAGGGCAAATGAAAACAGGTCAACAATTCTTCAATACTCAAGGAAAAAGCAGTGTAACATAATTAGCACCGCCACAGAAGAGAAAATCACTAGATTCTATTAACATGATGTCAACAGTAGAGCAACAACAGGGAAAAAGGACACACTAACGAGGAACAAGAAAAAAATGCAGAAGTGCTTCTTGAATGGCACAATTCAGAACCTTGATCAGGATTATAGAGGGGATATTCAGAGATTAAAATGTCCTACTATGAATTCTGAAAAATACATATTTTTGGGTTGTCAAGCCAACTGTCCAGGATAGGGACACATGCCTATGCAAAACCCACACCAACCTCCAGTTCATGGCGGACAAACTACAGCATCTCAAAGTGATCAGCTGCAGCAACAATGAGAACCCTATTGAGTCTTGAAAAACAAAACTAAGAGGGAAACATGGAGAAGTTCACTGTACATTTGACTGTATAAGAAAAGGTATGTGGCACACTGCATATTCTACTGGAGGACTTCTACACAGGATTGAAAGAGAAGTTGGGGAAACACATGTACAACATTCGACACCAATACTCCAAACTGAGAGAATTAAAAGAGAATATCGTGCATATTGACCTTGCAGAGAACTCAGGGGTGCAACGTTCACTGGGGACGGGGGGGACATGCCCCCCTTACATTCTGAAATTGCATTTTTGTCCCCTCCAGTTTTATCATTTGAATGTGATACAAAATGAGGCAATGGTTTGCTTTAGGACCATGCAGACACCTCCGAGCGGTCGGGTAGGCTGTTTGGAGTGTTTATCTGACTGGATAAAACAAATTATAATAATTATTTCCCCTTCACTTCTAAAACCAAAGTTGCACCGCTGAGAGAACTACCTGTGTAAATGTTACACCCCTGAAAAAGGGGAGAAAGAATCACGATTGTGATACGGAATGTTTACTCATTGAACTTTTAGTGAACACCAGTGAAATCCAGGCAGTGCACTTTGGTGATTCTCAAATGCAGGTGACCCTCCACACCTGTGTTGGACATACCACAAATGATATGCAGATGACCCCTCTGCAATCTAGGCTCATCTCTCAAAAACACTGGCCTACTTCCTTGAGCTCTGCCCACTTTTGGAATCTTAATTTGTCTTAAATTAATTAAATGTTTAATAATGGTTGTTGTTCAAAATGTTTGCAATAAAATATTGTTTTCATAAGTTTTTTTTACATAGATGTAATTTCCACCACACCTTGTCTTTTCCGCCACACCCATATGTTTTAGCTAAATTAGTATATTATATATAATTTACATTGATTGATTTGTTTTAGGTAGGGAAATAATATGGTTGTTATCATAATCTCACAAAAAGTTTGGGTGGAAATATCTTATTTTTTTATGATAAATAAATATTTTCAGTTGTCACAAAGGCAAGTTTATTCATTGAGGCATTGTGTTTTTTTATTTAACCTTTATTTAACTAGGTAGGCTAGTTGAGAACAAGTTCTCATTTGCAACTGCGACCTGGCCAAGATAAAGCATAGCAATTCGACACATACAACAACACAGAGTTACACATGGAAATGTCACGAATACCACCGAAGGTGGCTCCCGTTCCTGTTCGGGTGGCGCTCGGCGGTCGTCGTCGCCGGTCTACTAGCTGCCACCGATCCCTTTTTCCTTTTCGTTTGTTTTTGTCTAATTGTTTTCACATGTTCCTTGTTGGGGTTTTGGGATGGGTGTTATTTAAGTTCGTTTAGCCCGCTGGTGTTTGTACGGGCTTGTTGTTATTTTGACGTATGTGATGTTTGTGTTCTTTTGGGTTTTCGCTGTCTGGTATTTTTGTAACTATGGTTTTGGGTTTGTTGCACCTGTGTTTTGGGCTTCACCCATGTTTGTGACTAGTTACTTTACGAAAGGACATTAAAGCGTTTTTCCTGTTTTACCTTCTGCTCTCTGCGTCTGACTCCACACCCATCACTCTCCAGTCGTTACAGGAATAAACAAAACATACAGTCAATAATACAGTAGAAAAAAAGAAAACAAAGTCTATATACAGTGAGTGCAAATTAGGTAAGATAAGGGAGTTAAGGCAATAAATAGGCCATGGTGGCGAAGTAATTACAATATAGCAATTCGACACTGGCATGGTAGATGTGCAGAAGATGAATGTGCAAGTAGAGATACTGGGGTGCAAAGGAGCAAGATAAATAAATAATTACAGTATGGGGATGAGGTAGATAGATGGGCTGTTTACAGATGGGCTGTGTACAGGGGCAATGATCTGTGAGCTGCTCTGTCAGCTGGTGCTTAAAGCTAGTGAGGGAGATATGAGTCTCCAGCTTCAGTGATTTTTGCAGTTTGTTCCAGTCAATGGCAGCAGAGAACTGGAAGGAAAGGAGACCAAAGAAGGAATTGGCTTTTGGGGTGGCCAGTGAGATATATCTGCTGGAGCACGTGCTGCGGGTGGGTGCTGCTATGGTGACCAGTGAACTGAGATAAGGCGGGGCTTTACCTAGCAAGACTTGTAGATAACCTGTAGCCAGTGGGTTTGGCGATGAGTATGAAGCGAGGGCCAACCAACGAGAGCGTACTGGTCACAGTGGTGGGGAGTATATGGGGCTTTGGTGACAAAACGAATGGCGCTGTGATAGACTGCATCCAATTTGTTGAGTAGAGTGTTGGAGGCTATTTTATAGCCGAAGTCGAGGATCGGTAGGATGATCAGTTTTACGAGGGTATGTTTGGCAGCATGAGTGAAGGATGCTTTGTTGCGATATAGGAAGCCGATTCTAGATTTAATTTTGGATTGGAGATGCTTAATGTGAGTCTGGAAGGAGAGTTTACAGTCTAACCAGACACCTAGGTATTTGTAGTTGTCCACGTATTCTAAGTCAGAGCCGTCCAGAGTAGTGATGCTGGACGGGTTTGCAGGTGCAGGCAGTGATCGATTGAATAGCATGCATTTAGTTTTACTTGCATTTAAGAGCCGTTGGAGGCCACGGAAAGAAAGTTGTATGGCATTGAAGCTCATCTGGAGGTTAGTTAACTTCTTGCAACTATAGGGGGTGCTGTTCCGCATTAGCATATTTGTGTCTCCAAATTAAACTGCCTCGTGCTAAATTCTTGATCGTACAATATGCATATTATTGTTATTATTGGATAGAAAACAGTCTATAGTTTCTATAGGAGTTGAAATTTCGTCTCTGAGTGGTACAGAACAATTTCTACAGCACTTTTCATGACAGGGTTCAGATTTCAGAAATTTTTACCTCTGATCTGGGGTCTGTTTATAAGGCCACAGTGAATGCTATGAAGAAACCGACACTACCTACGTCTTCCTCTGGGTGTCTGTACGTCATCACGTTTTCAATGAAGTCTATGGGACGTTCACAGCCATTATAAATGACAAACATGTACAGAGACCCCTCTTTCTCAACGTGCGCCTCAAGCGTGAAGGCCATCGGACCTGCCTCGTTCCAAATCGTTTTCTAACCAGCTATATTTCTCCGGTCATGTTTTCAGTCGTTATAGTTGTTAAAAACATCATAATGTAGTTAATTTTAACAGTTTTATAGCAATTTATATCCGTTTAGTGCGATTCTGAGGAATTTATTTGTCGTGCACTTTCTAGCTTTGGGAACGTTTCGCGGTCTCGGTCGTTGTTAGTGGACATTTCGAAGGACAGAGGACATCTATCGACCAAAAGACGTTTATAACATAGAAAGGATACATTGCCCAAGAATATGATGGAAGATCAGCTCAAAGTAAGCAATATTTAATATGATAAACCGTGTTTCTGTCGAAATATTTTAAACGCATACATCGCCATTTTGTTTGGTATAGCTTCACTTGGCCAACCCTGTATTGAAAAGTAAGGATAATTTTAAAAATGTAAATCAGCGGTTGCATTAAGAACTAATTTGTCTTTCGATTCCTGTCAACCCTGTATTTTTTAGTCAAGTATATGATTAGCTTTTAATTAAACTAGATCACTCTGATAGATGACGTCAGACATATTGAGGCTTGATTTCCTAGTATTTTTATTGTGTAACCACGGTTTTGTATGGCTAAATATGCACCTTTTCGAACAAACTGTATATGTATGTTGTAAAATGATGTTACAGGAGTGTCATCGGAAGAATTCTGAGAAGGTTAGTGAAAAAATTAATATATTTTGGCGGTGATTACGTTATAGCGCTCTTTGGCTGGAATCGATGCTCTGGTAACGTTTTCACATGTAGTATGCTAACTTATCGATTTATTGTGTTTTCGCTGTAAAACGCTTAGAAAATCTGAAATATTGTCTGGAATCACAAGATCTGGGTCTTTCCATTGCTATGCTTTGTCTATTCTTATGAAATGTTTTATGATGAGTAAATTGGTCATACACGTTGCTCTATCTAGTAATTCTAGTCGATTTGCGATGGTCGGTGCAATTGTAAACTGTGATTTCTACCTGAAATATGCACTTTTTTCTAACAAAAACTATCCTATACCATGAATATGTTATCAGACTGTCATCTGAAGAGGTTTTTTCTTGGTTAGTGGATATCAATATCTTAGTTGAGCCGAATTGGTGATAGCACCTGAAGGAGTAAGAAACTGATGGAGTTAGAATAGTGGTGTATTTTGCTAACGTGTTTAGCTAATAGATTTACATATTTTGTCTTCCCTGTAAAACATTTTAAAAATCTGAAATGGTGGCTTTATTCACAAGATCTGTATCTTTCATCTGGTGTCTTGGACTTGTGATTTAATGATATTTAGATGCTACTATCTACTTCTGAAGCTATGCTATCTATGCTAATCAGTGTGTGGGGGGTGGGGGGTGCTCCCGGATCCGGGGTTAGTAGCAATGAAAGGTTAACACAGTGTCCAAAGAGGTGCCAGAAGTATACAGAATGGTGTCGTCTGCGTAGAGGTGGATCAGAGAATCACCAGCAGCAAGAGCGAGATCATTGATGTATACAGAGAAGAGAGTCGGCCCGAGAATTAAACCCTGTGGCACCCCCATAGAGACTGCTAGAAGTCCATACAACAGGCACTCCAAATTGACACACTGAACTCTATCAGAGAAGTAGTTGGTAAACCAGGCGAGGCAATCATTTGAGAAACCAAGGCTGTCGAGTCTGCCAATAAGAATGTGGTGATTGACAGAGTCGAAAGCCTTGGTCAGGTCGATGAATACGGCTGCACAGTAATGTCTCTTATCGATGGAGGTTATGATATCGTTTAAGTCCAATGAGTGTTATCTGATGAAGATCATCAAAGGTTAGTGATTAATTCTATCTCTATTTCTGATTTTTTTTTTGTGACTCCTCTCTTTGGCTGGAAAAATGTCTGTGTTTTTCTGTACATATAGATAGTTAAGTGTATAGCTACTTAGTTTACAATTTTTTTCTTTTTTTATATAACTTAATCTGAATGCGATGCACATGAGTCCTTTTCAGATAACGATCAGCTAGCGATTGCTTAGCTAACAGTGTGTACCAATACCCATACAAAAACAACAAACCACAACAGGACATTTCCTTAATCCCACCTGTCTTATCAAAGGTCAAGATGGAGCTACACAAGAAGTTTCTAAGGGCTATGGGTTTATTTGGGTTTCAGGGATTAGTGCCAATGGACCAAGACCCTGGGCTCAGAGTCCAGGCCCAGATCAACAGTGCATTTCTGTGGTCTAATGGCCAACACCACAATAACAAGATACTATCTGTGCTATTAAGTATAGTAAGCCTGCCTATACTAGGGTTAGTCCGGATCAGTCTTTCCTGACCTGTCGTGGCATATATGAATTGCTCACCAACTATGTTCCTGGAGAGCCACAGGGCATGCAGGCTTCTGTCCCAGCTAACACTATGAGGACTAATACACTGGAGGGTTTGTAAGTGTTGGGCTTGACCCCACTGCTTAACCCGCAGCTCCAAATGGTTAAATAGTGTTTAATGTCCTGTTGCAGGTAGGCATGCTATATAATTACTCGACATAGCTACAGGTACGAGGTATAAGAGCAGATATGGTAAGTAGACTAGGCCTACTTATTATAGGCAGGGTTGGATGGTGACCACTAAGTACCAGCAGGGCAGGTCATAAGTTAGCTTGGCTTTAAGGTTGAGGGCAATATATGCACTTGCATTGTCATTGTAAGTTAAGACTGATTCCTCAGTGTGTGCTAGCATTAATAACTGCATTAAAACCTGAAATGTTTAATTGTAAATATGTTTCATGATGTATCTGATCAATTACGTACAGTGGCAAGAGAAAGTATGTGAACCCTTTGGAATTACCTGGATTTCTGCATAAATTGGTCATAGAATGTGATCTGATCATCGAAGTCACAACAATAGACAAATACAGTCTGCTTAAATTAATAACACACAAACAATTAGACGTTTTCATGTCTTTATTGAACACACCGTGTAAACATTCACAGTGCAGGGTGGAAATTGTATGTGAACCCTTGGATTTATAACTGGTTGACCCTCCTTTGGCAGCAATAACCTCAACCAAACGTTTTCTGTAGTTGCGGATCAGAGCTGCACAACTGTCAGGAGGCATATTGGACAATTCCTCTTTACAAAACTGTTTCAGTTTAGCAAAATTCTTGGGAAGTCTGTTTGTGAACCGCTCTCAAGGTCATGCCACAGCATCCCAAATCGGGTTAAGGTCAGGACTCTGACTGGGCCACTCCAGAAGGCGTATTTTCTTCTGTTGAAGCCATTCTTTTGTTGATTTACTTCTGTGTTTTGGGTCGTTGTCGTGTTGCATCACCCAACTTCTGTTGAGCTTCAATTTGGAGGACAGAGAGGTTTACATTCTCCTGTAAAATGTCTTGATAAACTTGGGAATTCATTTTTTTGTCGATGATAGAAAGCTGTCCAGGTGCCTTAGGCAGGAATGCAGCCCCAAACCATGATGCTCCCTCCACCATACTTTATAGTTGGGATGAGGTTTTGATGGTGTGCTGTGCCTTTTTTCCCCCCACACATAGTGTTTTGTGTCCTTCCAAACAATTCAACTTTAGTTTAATCTGTCCACAGAATATTTTGCCAGTAGCACTGTAGAACATCCTGGTGCTCTTTCGCGAACTTCAGACGTGCAGCAATGTTTTTTTTGGACAGCAGTGGCTTCTTCCATGGTGTCCTCCCATGAACACCATTCTTGTATAGTGTTTTACGTATCGTAGACTCGTCAACAGAGATGTTAGCATGTTCCAGAGATTTCTGTAGGTCTTTAGCTGACACTCTAGGATTCTTCTTAACCTCACTGAGCATTCTGCGCTGTGCTCTTGCAGTCATCTTTGCAGGACGGCCACTCCTTGCAGTCATCTTTGCAGGACGGCCACTCATAGGGAGAGTAGCAACAGTACTGAACTTTCTACATTTATAGACAAGTTGTCTTACCATGGACTGATGAACATCAATACTTTTTGAGATACATGTTGGTATTACAAACTGGGTGACAGGGAGAGGTTGAAAATATCAGTGAAGACACTTGCCAGTTGGTCAGCGCATGCTTGCAGTACACGTCCTGGTAATCCGTCTGGCCCTGCGGCCTTGTGAATGTTGACCTGTTTAAAGGTCTTACTCACATTGGCTGCAGAGAGCGTGATCACACAGTCTTCCGAAACAGCTGGTGCTCTCATGCATGTTTCAGTGTTATTTGCCTCGAAGCGAGCATGGAAGTAGTTTAGCTCGTCTGTTAGGCTCGTGTCACTGGGCAGCTCACGGCTATGCTTCCCTTTGTATGTAATGGTTTGCAAGCCCTGCCACATCCGACGATTCGAACTTAGTCCTGTATTGACTCTTTGCCCGTTTGATGGTTCGTCAGAGGGCATAGTGGAATTTCTTATAAGCTTCCGGGTTAAAGTCCCGCTCCTTGAAAGCGGCAGCAATAGCTTTTAGCTCCGTGCGGATGTTGCCTGTAATCCATGGCTTCTGGTTGGGGTATGTACGTTCGGTCACTGTGGGGACGACATCATCTATGCACTTACAGTGCCATGCAAAAGTTTTCACCCCCTTGGCATTTTTCCTATTTTGTTGCCTTTACCACCTGGAAATAAAATGGATTTCTGGAGGGTTTATATAATTTGATTTACACAACATGCCTACCACTTTGAAGATGCAAAATATTATTCTTGCGAAACAAACAAGAAAAAAGACAAACAACAGAAAACTTGAGAGTGCATAACTATTCACCCTCCCAAAGTAAATATTTTATAGAGCCACCTTTTACAGCTGCACGTCTTTTAGGGTATGTCTCTATAAGCTTGGCACATCTAGCCACTGGGATCTTTGCCCATTCTTCAAGACAAAACTGCTCCAGCTCCTTCAAGTAGGATGGGTTCTGCTGGTGTACAGTAATCTTTAAGTCATACCACAGATTCTCAATTGGATTGAGGTCTGGGCTTTGACTAGGCCATTCCAAGACATTTAAATGTTTCCCCTTAAACCACTTGAGTGTTGCTTTAGCAGTATGCTTAGGGTCATTGTCTTGCTGGAAGGTGAACCTCCGTCCCAGTCTCAAATCTCTGGAAGACTGAAACTGGTTTCCCTCAAGAATTTCCCTGTATTTAGCCCCGTCCATGATTACTTCAATTCTGACCAGTTTCTCAGTCCCTGCCGATGAAAAACATCCCCACATCATGATGTTGCCACCACCATGCTTCACTGTGGGGATGGTGTTCTCGGGGTGATGAGAGGAGTTAGGTTTGCGCCAGACATAGTGTTTCCTTGATGGCCAAAAAGCTACATTTTAGTCTCATCTGACCAGAGTACCTTCTTCCATATGTTTGGGGAGTCTCCCACATGCCTTTTGGCGATCACCAAACGTGTTTGCTTATTTTTTTCTTTAAGGAATGGATTTTTTCTGGCGACTTCCGTAAAGTCCAGCTCTGTGGAGTGTACGGCTTAAAGTGGTCCTATGGACAGATACTCCAATCTCCAGTGAGCTCCTTCAGGGTTATCTTTGGTCTCTTTGTTGCCTCTGATTAATGCCCTCCTTGCCTGGTCCGTGAGTTCTGGTCGGCGGACCTCTCTTGGCAGGTTTTGTGGTGGTGCCATATTATTTCAATTTTTTAATAACGGATTTAATGGTGTTCCGGGGGATGTTAAAAGTTTCGAATATTTTTTTATAACCCAACCCTGATCTGTACTTCTCCACAACTTCGTCCCTGACCTGTTTTGAGAGCTCCTTGGTCTTCATAGTGCCGCTTGCTTGGTGGTGCCCCTTGCTTACTGGTGTTGCAGACTCTGGGGCCTTTCAGAACAGATGTGTATATATATACTGAGATCATGTGATAGATCATGTGACACTTAAATAATGTTCACCTGTGTGCAATCTAACTAATTATGTGACTTCTGAAGGTAATTGGTTGCACCAGATCTTATTTAGGGGCTTCATAGCAAAGGGGGTGAATACATATGCATGCACCACTTTTCCATTGTTAGTTTTTTAGAATTTTTTGAAACAAGTAATTTTTTTCACTTCACCAATTTGGACTATTTTGTGTACGTCCATTACATGAAATCCAATTAAAAATCCATTTACATTACAGGTTGTTATGCAACAAAATAGGAAAATTGCCAATCAATGCACTGTACTGATGAAGCCTTTGACTGATTTGGTGTATTCCTCAATGCCATCGGAGGAATCCCGAAACATATTCCAGTCTGTGCTATTAAAACAGACCTCTAGCTTAGCATCTGCTTCGTCTGACCACTTTATTATTGATCTAGTCATTGCATTTACATTACATTTTAGTCATTTAGCAGACGCTCTTATCCAGAGCGACTTACAGTAGAGTGCATACATTTTTATTACATACATTTTATTACATTTTACATACTGAGACAAGGATATCCCTACCGGCCAAACCCTCCCTAACCCGGACGACGCTATGCCAATTGTGCGTCGCCCCACGGACCTCCCGGTTGCGGCCGGCTGCGACAGAGCCTGGGCGCGAACCCAGAGACTCTGGTGGCGCAGCTAGCACTGCGATGCAGTGCCCTAGACCACTGCGTCACCCGGGAGGGTGCGTTGGTGCGTCCCGCTTAAATTTTTGCTTGTAAGCAGGAATCAGGAGGATAGAATTAGGGTCAGATTTGCCAAATGGAGAGCGAGGGAGAGCTTTGTATGAGTCTCTGTGTGTGGAGTAAAGGTGGTCCAGAGTTTTTTTCTCCTCTGGTTGCACATTTTACATGCTGATAGAAATTTGGTAAAATTGATTTAAGTTTCCCTGCATTAAAGTCCCCTTGCTACTAGGAGCGCCGCCTCTGGTTGAGTGTTTTCTTGTTTGCTTATGGTGGAATACAACTCATTCAATGCTGTCTTAGCGCCAGCCTCTGACTGTGGTGGTATGTAAAACAGCTACGAAAAATACAGATGAAAACTCTCTAGGTAGATAGTGTGGTCTACAGCTTATCATGAGATGCTCTACCTCAGGCGAGCAATAGCTTGAGACTTCCTTAGATATCGTGCACCAGCTGTAATTTACAAAAATACATTGTCCGCCGGCCCTTCTCTTAGCAGACGCTGCTTTTCTATCCTGCCGGTGTAGCTTATTACCAGCCAGCTGTATGTTGATAGTGTCGTCGTTCAGCCACGACTCGTGAAGCATAAGATATTACAGTTTTGAATGTCCCATTGGTAGTTTAATCTTCCTCCTAGGTCATCTATTTTATTGTCCAAAGATTTCACATTTGCTAGAAGAATGGAAGGAAGTGGGTGTAACGACCGTCATCGGGAGAAGGAGAAGAGGACCAAGGTGCAGCGTGGTATGTGTTCATATTACCTTTAATAAAATACGAAACACTTGACGAAACAACAAAAACGACAAACGAACATTCCTGTAAGGTGAACACACAAAACAGAAAACAACCACCCACAAACACAGGTGGGAACAGGGTACCTAAGTATGGTTCTCAATCAGAGACAACGATAGACAGCTGCCTCTGATTGGGAACCATACCAGGCCAAACACATAGAAATACAAAACAAGGACAACATAGAACACCAGACATAGAATGCCCACCCAAACTCACACCCTGACCAACCAAAATAGAGACATAAAAAAGATCTTTACGGTCAGGGCGTCACAGTGGGGGTCTATTCGCCTACGAATTCTCAGAAGGCAGCCCGCCCTCCGGCCCCTTTGTCTCTGCCTCCTCTTCACGCAAATCACGGGGATCTGGGCCTGTTCCAGAGAAAGCAGTATATAGTTCGCGTCGGGCTCGTCAGACTCATTAAAGGAAAAAAAGGATTCTGCCAGTCCATGGTGAGTAATCGCAGTCCTGATGTCCAGAAGTTATTTTCGGTCATAAGAGACAGTAGCGGCAACATTATGTACAAAATAACTTTAAAAAGTTACAAACAACGCAAATAAACAAACAAAAAAACACAATCGGTCGGGGGCACTTAAAACGTCTGCCTTCTTCTACGGTGCCATTTTACACAAGAATAGAGTTATGTTAGCTAATCCAAGTTTATCATTTTAAAAGGCTAATTGATCATTAGAAAACCCGTACGCAATTCTGTTAGCACAGCTGAAAACTGTTGTTCTGAGTAAAGAAGCAATAAAACTGGCCTTCTTAAGACTAGTTGAGTATTTGGAGCATCAGCATTTGTGGGTTCGATTACAGGCTCAAAATGGGCAGAAACTTTCTTCTGAAACTCGTCAGTCTATTCTTGTTCTGAGAAATGAAGGCTATTCCATGCGAGAAATTGCCAAGAAACTGAAAATCTTGTACAACGCTGTGTACTACTCCCTTCACAGAACAGCGCATACTGGGTCTAACCAGAATAGAAAGAGTGGAAAGGCCCCGGTGCACAACTGAGCAAGAGGACAAGTACATTAGAGTGTCTAGTTTTGTTATGCTCGATGAGGATAAAGGTAAGGAGTCAGGCGCAGAGAGCAAAGGTAACGGGAAAAAAAACCACCTTTAATGTCCACCCAGAAATACAACTGGTAATGTCAAAAAAAAACATTGGCGTACAACTCCAACCTGAATAAAGTCCAAAACTGGAAACATAAATTCAGTCTGTGGTAAATCCCAATGAAAAAATAGCAACCTCAACATACAAACAGAGAAACAAGCCCGCACAAACATAAACGGGCTAAACGAACTTAAATAACCCCACCCTAACAACCAAACACTAAACAGGTGAAATCAATTAGACAAAAACAAACGAAAAGGAAAAAAGGATCGGTGGCAGCTAGTAGACCGGCGACGACGACCGCCGAGCGCCACTCGAACAGGAAGGAAGGCCACCTTCGGTAATACTCGTTACAGTACCCCCCTCCTGACGCGCAGCTCCCGCAGCGCGCCGACGCCGGCCTCGAGGACGACCCGGGGGCCGAGGCGCAGGGCGATCCGGATGGAGGCGATGGAACTCTCTCAGCATAGATGGATCCAATATATCCCCCACCGGGACCCAGCACCTCTCCTCCGGACCGTACCCCTCCCAGTCCACGAGGTACTGAAGGCCCCCCACCCGACGTCTGGAATCCAGAATAGACCTTATCCTGTACGCCGGGGACCCCTCTATATCCAGAGGGGGTGGAGGGACCTCCGGCACCTCACCTTCCTGCATGGGACCAGCTACCACCGGCCTGAGGAGAGACACATGAAATGAGGGGTTAATACGATAATAAGAAGGAAGTAACAATCGGTAACACACCTCATTTATTCTCCTCAGGACTTTAAATGGCCCTACACACTGCGGACCCAGCTTCCGGCAGGGCAGGCGGAGGGGCAGGTTTCGGGTCGAGAGCCAGACCCTATCCCCCGGTGCAAACACGGGGGCCTCACTGCGGTGACGGTCAGCGCTCTTCTTCTGTCGTCTACTCGCCTGACGCAGAGACTCCTGGACGGCTCTCCAAGTCTCCTTAGAGCGCTGTACCCACTCCTCCACCGCAGGAGCCTCGGTCTGACTCTGATGCCATGGTGCCAGAACCGGCTGATACCCCAACACACACTCAAATGGTGACATGTTGGTAGAGGAGTGGCTTAGTGAGTTCTGAGCGATCTCTGCCCAAGGGATGTATCTTGACCACTCCCCTGGCCGGTCCTGGCAATACGACCGCAGAAACCTACCCACCTCCTGGTTCACTCTCTCCACCTGCCCATTACTCTCCGGGTGATACCCCGATGTAAGGCTGACCGAGACCCCCAAATGCTCCATAAACGCCTTCCATACTCTGGAAGTAAACTGGGGACCCCGATCAGAAACAATATCCTCGGGCACCCCGTAATGCCGGAAGACATGGGTAAATAATGCCTCCGCAGTCTGCAGGGCCGTAGGGAGACCGGGCAACGGGATAAGACGGCAGGACTTAGAGAACCGATCCACAACGACCAGGATCGTAGTGTTCCCCTGAGATGGAGGTAAGTCAGTCAGAAAATCTACCGAAAGATGGGACCACGGCCGTTGTGGAACGGGGAGGGGTTGTAACTTCCCTCGAGGCAGGTGCCTAGGAGCCTTACTCTGAGCGCACACCGAACAGGAAGAGACATAGAATCGCACATCCTTCTCCAAGGTGGGCCACCAGTACTTCCCCCTAAGACCTCGCACTGTCCTCGAAATACCCGGGTGACCCGACGAGAGTATACCATGAGCCCATCGAATCAATTGATCACGAACAGCGAGCGGTACATACCTACGCCCCTCCGGGCACTGTGGAGGTGCAGGTTCCTCCCTTAACGCCCGCTCGATGTCCGCGTCCACCTCCCATACTATCGGTGCCACCAACTTGGCCGCCGGAATGATGGGAGTAGGATCGATGGACCGTTCCTCTGAGTCATAGAGACGAGACAGCGCGTCGGCCTTAGTATTAAGTGAACCTGGTCGATACGAGATAGTAAAACGAAATCTGGTGAAATACATGGCCCACCTTGCCTGACGCGGATTCAGTCTCTTAGCTGATCGAATATACTCCAGGTTACGGTGGTCAGTCCAGATGAGAAAAGGGTGCTTAGCCCCCTCAAGCCAGTGTCTCCACACCTTCAAGGCCTTAACCATAGCCAACAACTCCCTATCCCCCACATCATAATTCCGCTCCGCTGGCCCAAGTTTTTTCGAAAAAAAAGCACAAGGGCGGAGTTTTGGTGGCACACCCGAGCGCTGTGAGAGCACCGCTCCAACCCCAGCCTCGGATGCGTCCACCTCTACTATAAACGCCAAAGAAGGGTCCGGATGCGCCAACACTGGCGCCTCGGTAAACAGCACCTTCAACCTACAGAAGGCCCTGTCTGCCTCTGCCGACCACTGCAAACGCACCGGCCCCCCCTTCAGGAGTGAGGTAATAGGGGCTGCTACCTGACCAAAACCCCGGATAAACCTCCGGTAGTAATTGGCAAACCCTAAGAACCGCTGCACCTCTTTTACCGTGGTCGGAGTCGGCCAATTACGCACGGCTTTTACGCGGTCACCCCCTATATCCACCCCCGAGCTGGAAATGCGGTAACCCAGGAAGGAAACGGCTTGTTTAGAAAACTCACATTTCTCCGCCTTCACGTACAAGTCATGCTCCAGCAGTCGCCCAAGAACCTTGCGCACCAGAGACACATGCGCGGCGCGTGTAGCAGAGTAGATCAAAATATCGTCAATATACACCACCACACCCTGTCCGTGCAGGTCTCTGAGAATCTCGTCAACAAAGGATTGAAAGACAGCTGGAGCATTCTTTAACCCGTACGGCATGACGAGGTACTCATAATGGCCCGATGTAGTACTAAACGCGGTTTTCCACTCATCTCCCTCCCGAATACGCACCAGATTATACGCGCTACTGAGATCCAGTTTCGTGAAGAACCGTGCTCCGTGGAATGATTCCATCGCCGTAGCGATGAGAGGTAGTGGGTAACTAAAACCCACCGTGATGGAATTGAGACCTCGATAATCAATACACGGACGCAACCCACCATCCTTTTTCTTCACAAAAAAGAAACTCGAAGAGACGGGTGACATGGAGGGCCGAATGAATCCTTGTCCCAGAGCTTCCGTGACATATGTCTCCATAGCCAACGTCTCCTCCTGGGACAAAGGATACACATGACTCCTGGGAAGTGCAGCGTTTACCTGGAGGTTTATCACGCAATCCCCCTGTCGATGGGGAGGTAATTGGGTCGCCTTCTTTTTACTGAAGGCGATAGCCAAATCGGCATACTCAGCGGGAATGCGCACGGTGGAAACCTGGTCTGGACTCTCCACCGTTGTCGCACCGATGGAAACTCCTACACACCTGCCTGAACACTCATCAGACCACCCCTGTAGAGCTCCCTGTTTCCACGAAATAGTCGGATTGTGAATAGCCAGCCAAGGAATTCCCAGCACTACCGGAAACGCAGGTGAATCGATAAGAAACAGACTAATCCGTTCCTTATGATTCCCCTGCGTAATCATCTCCAAAGGAATTGTGGACTCCCTGACCAGGCCTGACCCTAACGGTCGACTATCTAAAGAATGTACAGAAAAAGGGGGGTCAACCTTAACTAACGGAATCCTCAACCTCTGAGCGAGTCCGCGATCTATAAAATTTCCAGCTGCGCCTGAATCGACTAGCGCCTTATGCTGGAGAGAGGGAAAAAATTTAAGGAAGCATATTAACAAAAACATGTGACCAACAGGAAGCTCTGGGAGAGTGTGGTGCTGACTCACCTGAGGTGACCGAGGAGTGTTCTGCCTGCCCTCTCTATTCCCAGATGACCTCCTCCAGCACCGACCGGAAGTGTGCCCTCTTCGGCCACAACTGGTACAGGAGGAGCCTCCTCCGATCTCCCTAGATGCTGCCCCTCCTAGCTCCATCGGGATGGGAGCAGGAGGGTCAGGAGATGGAACGAACAGGACCCTTTCAGAACGTCCGCGAGCAGCTAGCAGATGGTCTAACCGGATAGACATGTCTATTAGTTCATCCAAACTTAGCGAAGTGTCCCGACAAGCCAGCTCTCTGCGGACGTCCTCTCTCAGGCTACACCTGTAATGGTCTATCAGGGCCCTGTCGTTCCATCCTGCTCCAGCAGCCAAGGTCCGGAAATCCAGCGCGAAGTCCTGCGCGCTCCTCGTCCCCTGTCGTAGATGGAACAGTCTCTCACCCGCCGCTCGGCCATCTGGAGGGTGATCAAACACGGCCCGAAAACGGCGGGTGAACTCCGGGTAGTGGCCCCTCGCTGAGTCGGCCCCGTTCCAAACTGCATTGGCCCACTCTAGGGCTCTACCCGTCAGGCAGGAGACGAGGACACTCACGCTCTCCTCATCCGAGGGAGCCGGTCGAACGGTGGCCAGGTACAGGTCTAATTGTAGCAGGAATCCCTGGCACCCCGCCGCCGCTCCATCGTACTGGCTAGGAGGCGTAATACGCAACGCGCTGGTACCGGGTCCCGCTGGAGGAGATGGTAATGGTGCTGGAGGGAGGGTAGGTGGGCTTGTAGTGTTTGTAGGGAGACCACTCCTCTCCCAACGATCCATCCTCTCCATCATAAGATCCATTGCTGATCCAATACGATGAAGGATGGACGTGTGATGAAGGACTCTCTCCTCCATCGTGGGGAGAGGGGTGGTCGCTGCTCCTGCTGGCTCCATTCGTTGTTGCGGGCTTCTGTTATGCTCGATGAGGATAAAGGTAAGGAGTCAGGCGCAGAGAGCAAAGGTAACGGGAAAAAAAACCACCTTTAATGTCCACCCAGAAATACAACTGGTAATGTCAAAAAAAAACATTGGCGTACAACTCCAACCTGAATAAAGTCCAAAACTGGAAACATAAATTCAGTCTGTGGTAAATCCCAATGAAAAAATAGCAACCTCAACATACAAACAGAGAAACAAGCCCGCACAAACATAAACGGGCTAAACGAACTTAAATAACCCCACCCTAACAACCAAACACTAAACAGGTGAAATCAATTAGACAAAAACAAACGAAAAGGAAAAAAGGATCGGTGGCAGCTAGTAGACCGGCGACGACGACCGCCGAGCGCCACTCGAACAGGAAGGAAGGCCACCTTCGGTAATACTCGTTACAAGTTTGAGAAACAGACGCCTCACAAGTCCTCAACTGGCAGCTTCATTAAAGAGTACCCGCAAAACACCAGTCTCAACATCAACAGTGAAGAGGCAACTCTAGGATGCTGGCCTTCTAGGCAGAGTTCCTCTGTCCAGTGTCTGTGTTTTTTGCCCATCTTCATCTTTTATTTTTATTGACCAGTCTGAGATACGGCTTTTTCTTTGCAACTCTGAAAATTGCAATTGGCTCAGAACAGGGCAGCTCGGCTGGCCCAAGGATGTACACAGAGAGCTAATATTAATAATATGCATGTCAATCACTCCTGGCTGAAAGTGGAGGAGGGATTGACTTCCTCACTACTTTTATTTATGAGAGGTGTTGAATGCACCGAGCTGCTAAACTACTGGCACACAGCTCGGACATCCATGCATACCCCACAAGACATGCCACAAGAGGTCTCTTCACAGTCCCCAAGTCCAGAACAGACTATGGGAGGCACACAGTACTACAAAGAGCCATGACTACATGGCACTCTAGTCCACATCAAGTAACTGCCGCAAGCAGTAAAATTAGATTTAAAAAGCAGATAAAAAAACACCTTATGGAACAGCGGGGACTGTGAAGCAACACAAACATTGGCACACACACACACACACACACACACACACACACACACACACACACACACACACACACACACACACACACACACACACACACACACATACACACATACACACACACACACACACAATAACATGCGCACTATACATACACAAGGATTTAGTACATAATAAATACAAATACATTAATAAAATGTTGCCCTCTTGCTAGATTGATGACTGAAACCAATATTGAAACAGTGCAACACGTCTGTTAGTTTTAATGCACGCCATTATTGTGGAGCTGTTCTTGCTGTATTGCTCAAAGCTCTTTGTTCATTGTGTCATACAGAAACCACTGATGTCTGTATTGGTAAAGGTTTCTGAAAATGTCTAGAATGTGTACATACGTTACCATTACACTAGATGGCAGCATTGAGTAAAATATCAAGTTTCTTGCCTCTGCTCTACCATCATTAGACAACTTTCAGTCTCTCTCTTCAAATGAGACCTTTAATAATTAAGAGATGAGGTGAAAATATTTATAAAGGGCATATCTGTAGATCCTTGACAGATCTCAAGGGTCACAGTAGTCACCTGACAGACAGGCAGAATATTATTTGTTCTTATCTCTCTCTCATCAACGAGGACATTTACAGTGCTCAAAGCTTCCAGATAATGTTGAAAAGAGCCTTTCATACGACAACCATCACAGTCACCGGTTCTCAAATGTCAACATGCTCTTGTATCTAAGAAGAAAAAGTCAAAATGGACACATTTATACAGTACAACACTGTGGTTTTGTCTCCTGTTCATGTATCTTTGGAAAACTTGGTAATTCTAAGATCTTCAGATAGAAGAGGATTCTGATTGAAGTAGATAGCTACAATCTCCTTACTTGCAACATGCCAAGTGAATTAGACTCCCTCCAAGAGTACAGTTTATCATGTCTGCCTGTCCTGATATAGCATCTGTCACAGGCTCTCACCTCACCGTGAGCAAAACCTGGGCGTCTGAGGCTATTTCAATTAAGTTAAATCACACTTCACACACAACATTTACAATCTCTCATACTTCAGCACAAATAATTGTAATAAGCCCCATTAAACATCAACTCATACAGAACTGCTGATAAGAAGCTCTTTTCACACAGCACCTTTACCCCTGACATTTTTAAATGTCAACCTATAGTCATTGTCACGTTCTGACCTTTATTTCCTTTGTTTTGTCTTTATTTAGTATGGTCAGGGCGTGAGTTGGAGTGGGCAGTCTATGTTTGTATTTCTATGTTTTGCTATTTCTGTGTTTGGCCTGATATGGTTCTCAGTCAGAGGCAGCTGTCAATCGTTGTCCCTGATTGGGAACCATATTTAGGTAGCCTGTTTTGTGTTGGTTTTTGTGGGTGGTTGTTTTCAGTCTTTGTCTGTCTTTACCAGACAGAACTGTTTCGTTTCGTGTTATTCTCGTGTATCGTTATTTTGTTTGTTTGTTTAACGTATTCTATTAAAATGGATACTTGCCACGCTGCATCTTGGTCCTCCTCTCTTTCTACAGACGATGAACGTTACAGAACCACCCACCAAGAAAGGACCAAGCAGCGCGGTAACAGGCAGCAGCAACAGGAGCGGCAGCGATATCTGGAGAGATGGACTTGGGAGGAAATACTGGACGGCAAGGGACCCTGGGCACAGGCTGGTGAGTATCGCCGCCCCAAAGCTGAGCTGGAGGCAGCGAAAGCGGAGAGGCGGTGGTATGAGGAGGCTGCACGAAAGCGCGGCTGGAAGCCAGAGAGGCAGCCCCAAAAATGTATTGGGGGGGAGGCACACGGGGAGTGGTGTTAAGCCAGGTAGGAGACCTGAGCCAACTCCCCGTGCTTACCGTGGAGAGAGAGCGACCGGGCAGGCACCGTGTTATGCAGAGATGCGCACGGTGTCCCCGGTAAGCAGGCATAGCTCGGTGCGGTACATAGCAGCACCTCGTATCGGCTGGGTTAGAGTGGGCATCGAGCCAAGTGCCATGAAGCCGGCTCAGCGCATCTGGTCTCCAGTGTGTCTCCTCGGGCCGGTGTACATGGTACCAGCCCTACGCATGGTGTCCCCGGTTCGCCAGCACAGCCCAGTGCGAGCTATTCCACCTCGCCGCACTGGCCTGGCTACGGGGAGCGTTCAGCCAGGTAGGGTTGGGCAGGCTCGGTGCTCGAGACCTGTAGTGCGTCTCCACGGTCCGGTCTATCTGGTGCCTTCTCCACGCACCAGTCCGCCTGTGGCAGCCCCTCGCACCAGCCCAGTACCACCAGTGCCAACACCACGCACCAGGCTTCCTGTGCGTCTCCAGAGCCCTGTACGCCCTGTTCCTGCTCCCCGCATTCGCCCAGTGGTGCGTGTTCCCAGCCCAGTACCACCAGTTCCGGCACCACGAACCAGGCCTACTGTGCGCCTCAGCAGGCCAGAGTCTTCCGTCCGTCCAGTGCCGCCTGAGCCGCCCGTCCGCCCAGCGCCGCCTGAGCCGCCCTTCTGCCCTGAGCCATCAGAGCCGCCCGTCTGCCCTGAGCCGTCAGAGCCGCCCGTCTGCCCTGAGCCGTCAGAGCCGCCCGTCTGTCCTGAGCCGCCAGAGCCGCCCGCCAGTCAGGAGCCGCCAGAGCCGCCCGCCAGTCAGGAGCTGCCCTTCGGTCCGGAGCTGCCCTTCGGTCCGGAGCTGCCCTTCGGTCCTGAGCTGCCCTTCGGTCCTGAGCTGCCCCTCGGTCCGGAGTTGCCCCTCGGTCCGGAGCTGCCCCTCGGTCCGGAGCTGCCCCTCGGTCCGGAGCTGCCCCTCATTCCGGAGGAGTTTCCTCAGTCCAGAGGCGCCCCTCAGTCCAGAGGCGCCCCTCAGTCCAGAGGCGCCCCTCAGTCCAGAGGCGCCCCTCAGTCCAAAGGCGCTCCTCAGTCCAGTGGGGCCCTTTATTAGGGTCCCCAGGCCAAGGTCGGCGGCGAGGGTCGCCGCTGAAAGGACGCTAAGAAAGCGGACAAAGACAATGGTGGAGTGGGGTCCACGTCGAGCGCCAGAGCCGCCACCGTGGACAGATGCCCACCCAGACCCTCCCCTATAGGTTCAGGTTTTGCGGCCGGAGTCCGCACATTGGGGGGGGGGGGTGGGTACTGTCACGTTCTGACCTTTATTTCCTTTGTTTTGTCTTTATTTAGTATGGTCAGGGCGTGAGTTCGGGTGGGCAGTCTATGTTTGTATTTCTATGTTTTGCTATTTCTGTGTTTGGCCTGATATGGTTCTCAATCAAAGGCAGCTGTCAATCGTTGTCCCTGATTGGGAACCATATTTAGGTAGCCTGTTTTGTGGGTGGTTGTTTTCAGTCTTTGTGTGTCTGCACCAGACAGAACTGTTTCGTTTCGTGTTATTCTCGTTTATCGTTATTTTGTTTGTTTGTTTAACGTATTCTATTAAAATAGATACTTGCCACGCTGCATCTTGGTCCTCCTCTCTTTCTACAGACGACAAACGTTACAGTCATGCTCATACCTCAGAGCTTTGACAGAGTTCTGTGTTAAAGCATTGAAATGTGCCCTCAGATTTTGATGGAAAACCTACAATAATAAATATGTGAAGAGCCCTAAGTGAACATAATGCAGAAGAAGGTTGTTGTTCTTAAATTAGTGGAAAATTTAGGGTGCATCAGGTTAGTTAGATTCATAGTTGACGCCAGGGGCCAGATTATTATTTTTTTTTTAAATAACGTTCCCAAGGTAAACGAACTATTTCTCAGGCCCAGATTGTAGAATATGCATATCATTTACAGATTAGGATAGAAAACACTCCAAAGTTTCCAAAACTTACAAAATATTGTCTGTGAGTATAACAAAACTGATTCTGCAGGCAAAAACCTGAGGAAATCCAACCCGGAAGTGCATTTATTTTTATTTTATCCCTGTTCCGTTGCCTGCCCCTCTTCCATTTAAAGGGGTATCAACCAGATTCCTTTTCCAATGGCTTCCTCAGTCAGGTGTCCTTTGATTAGTTCCTGCGCGCGAGAGGGGTAGCTCGACATTTTCTTTCTCTCTTTTATTGAATAGGTTACCGTCCAGTTGAAATATTATCGATTATGTATGTTAAAAACAACCTAAGGATTGATTATAAAAAATGTTTGACATGTTTCTACGAACATTACGGATACTTTTGGGAATGTGTGTCTGCCTTTCAGGAACGGAACGAGGCTGTGGTTTTCTGAACATAACGCGCAACCCAAATGGCGTTTTTTTAAAGAACATTTATTGTGTAACTGGGAGTCTCGTGCGTACAAACATCTGAAGATTATCAAAGGTAAGCGATTAATTTTATTGCTTTTCTGACTTTCGTGACCAAGCTAATTTAAGGCTAACTGTTCTAGCATTGATTGATACACTCACAAACGCTTGGATTACTTTCGCTGTAAAGCATATTTTCAAAATCTGACACGATAGGTGGATTAACAACAAGCTAAACTGTGTTTTGGTATATTTCACGATTATAAATATTTTTAGTATTATTTTTGAATTTGGCGCTCTGCAATTCAGTGGTTGTTTAGGAAAATGATTCCGTAATCTCGATCTGTGCGCCAAGAAGTTAACTTCTTCAGGGCAGGGGGCAGCATTTTCACTTTTGGATAAATAGCATGCCAAAATTCAACTGCCTGCTACTCATTATGACTGGAGATTTCAAACGTCTCATGTTTAGAATTCAATTAACTGATTCTAGCAATATTTGTTTTATTCCCTTGCCAGTTTGCCAATGCCAAAAATGTTAGAAAATTGAGTCAAGATAGTGTGTAGTAAATCTGAGTAGTTTGATGTGTATGATATTGGATGTAATTTAGTGAGAGTGTGTATGATGTCTGGATAAGAATAAGAGTAATGTGTGAATACCAAATAATAACCAATCCAATTTGCATGGTTGAGTGTCTATGTGTGTAACATGAATTGAGTATAGCCTTAATATTCAGGATGATAATTGCAATTCATATCGTATCACCATCATAGTTGCTAATTATGATGCAACTATGATGGTCATACAACATGGAACAGTTGACGTGATGACACTGCAGAAGTGTGGGGGCCGCACAACAAATTGTAGCCTGTACCCTGACGTCACTGTTTGCATGATCCTTGGTGATGCTGTGCATGGTCGGAGCAGACAGCCAGACTCCCGTGAAGTGCCATCTGAAGGGGTGGGATGCCACCTTGTGGACTGGGAGAGATTGGTTTTGTTCCATTTCCATCACTCTTGACAACCATGTGCCTGAACATGGAGAAAGGACACTTTTAATCGAACTCACATGCTGGAGACAACCCTTTTAACTTCTTTGGGGTAGGGGGCAGTGTTTTCACGTCCGGATGAAAAGCGTGCCCAGAGTAAACTGCCTGCTATTCAGGCCCAGATCCTAGGATATGCATATTATTAGTAGAGTTTGCTAGAAAACACTCTGAAGTTTCTAAAACTGTTTGAATGATGTCTGTGAGTATAACAGAACTCATATGGCAGGCAAAAAGCTGAGAAAGAAATCCAAACCGGAAGTGGGAATTCTGAGGTTTGTAGGTTTTCAACTCTTTGCTTTTCCAAGATACAGTGGAAATGGGGTCATGTTGCACTTCCTAATGCTTCCACTAGATGTCAACAGTCTATAGAACCTTGTTTGATGCTTCTACTGTGAAGTGGGGGCGAATGAAAAGAGATTAAGTAAGGTCTCTCCCAGACTGTCATGAGCTAACCATGCGCTGACCATGCGTGTTCATGTACATTTACATTTTAGTCATTTAGCAGACGCTCTTATCCAGAGCGACTTACAGTAGAGTGCATACATTTTATTACATTTACATACTGAGACAAGGATATCCCTACCGGCCAAACCCTCGCGACGCTATGCCAATTGTGCGTCGCCCCACGGACCTCCCGGTTGCGGCCGGCTGCGACAGAGCCTGGGCGTGAACCCAGAGACTCTGGTGGCGCAGCTAGCACTGCGATGCAGTGCCCTAGACCACTGCGCCACCCGGGAGACATGTGAGAGTTAGCTGTGTTCCATCGCATTTCTGAAGACAAAGGAATTCTCCGGTTGGAACATTATTGAAGATTTATGTTAAAAACATCCTAAAGATTGGTTCTATACATCGTTTGACATGTTTCTACAGACTGTAACGGAACTTTCTGGACTTTCTGTCCATACTTTCCACTGGACTTGCACAAGCGAGTTTAGATTGTGTACTGAACGCGCAAACAACAAGGAGGAATTTGGGCATAAATGATGGACATTATCGAACAAACAAAAACATTTATTGTGGAACTGGGATTTCTGGGAGTGCATTCTGATGAAGATCAAAGGTAAGTGAATATTTATAATGCTATTTCTGACTTCTGTTGACTCCAACATGGCGGATATCTCTTTGGGTTGATTTGTCGTCTTAGCGCCGTACCCAGATAATTGCATGGTTTGCTTTTTCCGTAAAGTTTTTTTAAAATCTGACACAGCGGTTGCATTAAGGAGAAGTGGATCTAAAATTCTATGTGTAACACTTGTATTTTCATCAACATTTATGATGACTTTTTCTGTAAATTGATGTGGCTCTCTGCAAAATCACCGGATGTTTTGGAACACCTGAACATAACGCGTCAATGTAAACTGAGATTTTTGGATATACTGTAACTATGAACTTTACCGAACAAAACATACGTGTATTGTGTAACATGAAGTCCTATGAGTGTCATCTGATGAAGATCATCAAAGGTTAGTGATACATTTTATCTATATTTCTGTTTTTTGTGACTCCTCTCTTTGGCTGGAAAAATGGCTGTGTTTTTCTGTGAATAGGCACTCACCTAACATAATCGTTTGGTTTGCTTTTGTCGTAAAGCCTATTTGAAATCGGATTTCAATTGGATTTGGATTTACAACAAGTGTATCTTTAAAATGGTGTAAAATACATGTATGTTTGAGGAATTTTAATTATGGGATTTCTGTTGTTTTGAATTTGGCGCCCTGTACTTTCACTGGCTGTTGTCGAGACGCTACCATCCCACATACTCTAGAGAGGTAAACAACCGTGAACACTGGAACTCGGTTGAAAAAAAAACAGTGTTCATGTGCCAGGGTTTGCCTACAGCCCGTCCCACTCTGGGTACACGAGCTCCGGCGATCAGTGACGTATCCTGATTGGGCCTGCCCCTTGGGGGTACTGTTGTCACAACAAGGCTCACTTGGTTTTTGGCAGTAAGATGCGTTCCGGTAACCGGCTGGCACCCAGAGCGTGTGGCCAGACACTGCGTGTGGGATAATAGCGTGGTTTTGTCCAACACTGCGCATTCCCTTGACTCCGCTACCAACAACTAATCGCCTATGGAGCCCATAACCAGTATCACTAGACACCTCATAGGGACTAGTGAGCTACAGACAGGAATCAGCAATGAATCCCAGAAATGAGCCACCCATGGGGGAAGGATGCCCCCTTGTGGACAGTGACCCAACTTGTCACTCACCCTGGGGAGAGTTGCGCAAGACGAACGAAAGCGAAAGCATTTGCCAAGAATGTTTTCATTAATCAAGTCAGGCTGAACACCATGGAACGTGGGGTAGCAGAGGGGGCAGCACTAAACATGGACAAGCTTCCAACATACCTTATACTTCCTTGAGTCTGTATAGCCTGCATGAAGCCCGGCCCCTTTACAGGCACAGAGGGCTCTGGTAATGGTCGACCTAGTACCCTGTTTGCCAAACCTGGGGGCACTTGTTACCCCAACCAATTGCTCAGGGGGCTGGTTCTCCATTGGGTGGTGCATGCAAACCCTGTTTCCTTCACTCCCCCCAATAGTCATGGGGTTGCCATAATGCTGGGGGAAAGCTAGTAAGTTAAGCATGCTAGCCGACATTAGCCAGAAGGCTTTTTAGCTAGCTAGCCTCTTTGACCGCAGCACGGTCCGTTTACAATAACCAAGTGACATAGCGCTACGTGTATTAAACAAGAGAGCTACCCCAGCAACTCCACCATGGGGAGACAGGGATAGCTACTTAACCAACCTGGATAGCATGCTATGCAGCGCTAGTTTAGATAAATGTATGTATATGAGGCTGAAAAGCTGTAAAAAAGGGGGTAAAATTATTCTTTAAATCTTATATAACGGTGCTTGACTGAGGAAGAAACAGGCGGTGTGGGCCCCCGAACCTTGCCGTCCTCTCCCTTTAAGTAGCCTCCCGTAACCGGCGACAAAGAGCAGAGGAGCCGGGTTGGGCACGGGCAGCCCACGCCCAAACAGACAAGACATTTGCTCTGACCAGCCAATCCAGCTCCGCTTCCTGCACCTCGGGCATCAGGGAATGGAAAGTTGCCATCGGTAATTCCAAGCTACTTCAAGAAGGCTACACGTCTTTCCAGGGAATTTGTACGTAGATGTGGCAATGGGCACACGGACTGGTTCGAGCAAGGGCAGTGCTCCAAGCCGAGTCAAACTACACATAGATCGTATCTTTAAGGGAAATCCTATAACCGCATGAACCCAGTTTAGCCATTGTCGTCTCGTCGTTTTCTTAGCTATCTTACTAATTTCACCAGAAAGTTTAAAATAAGTAGTTGTTTATGAGAACAAGCACAACACGTCTAAGGGGAGAGCACGCTCTAAAACTTTGGGACAGTTTAGTTGGTGCAATGTAAGACGTTCTTGTTTTCTAATTGTTTGTTTTAGTAGCGGGAATCGTTCCTGTTCACACCAAAGTGAAGAGTGGAATAATTGAAGGAATGAATTCTAGCCTCACACTTATCACCTGTGGAAGGCGAGTCACCCAGCGAGGCGCGGATTTCATTGGCCTTGTCAGGCTTCATTGTAGATCCTTCAACCAAAGTCACGAAAGTGCGGTATGTTGTACCGAAGTTGACTGACTGAAAGGGAACACAGGGTTATTGTCCATATAAGAATTTTTTTGCCCAGTAGGTGGCTTTTGACTCAAGGAAATAGCCTAATCGGTCTGCGTCAGACTGCACAGAATAGTAAGGTAGTAATTGTTTATTTGTCCCACCCTGATTTGTTTAGCCTGTCTTGTGCTCGTCTCCACCCCCCTCCAGGTGTTGCCCATTTTCCCCATTATCCCCTGTGCATTTATACCTTTGTTATATATTTGTCTGTTGCCAGTTCGTCTTGTCAAGCATATCAGTGTGTTTTCCCTACTCCTGTTCTCTCTAGTCCCTGTTTTCTTGTTCTTCCGGTTTTGACCTTTCTGCCTGCCGTTCTGTACCTTACTGACTCTGCCCTGGACTACTGACCTCTGCCTGCCCTGGACCTATCGTTTGCCTGCCCCCTGTTTTGTTAATAAACATTGTGATTCGAATTGTCTGCATCTGGGTCCTGATAATAATTATATTATCACTACTACTGAGTGGTGCAGCGGTCTAAGGCACAGTATCTCAGTACAAGAGGCTCCACTACAGTCCCTGGTTCACATCCATATCCAGCTGTGATTGGGAGTCCCATATGGCGGAGCACAATTGGCCCAACGTCATCAGGGTTTGGCCGGGGTAGGCCGTCATTGTGTTTGTGCGTCTTGTCTTCATCGCGCACCCAAACACGAATTTCCAAGAATGTGTCCTTGTACTAAAACTCATATTTCTTATTCGTTTTGGAAGTTACAAGCCTAAAGCCTTGAACATAAACTGCTGACACCCTGTGGAAGCCATAGGAATTGCATAGGAATTCAGTATGCCCCTATACTTTCCATTGCACGAGCATGGGCTCTCTCTCAAAAAAACTCTGGTTGGTTTTTCTTTGGATTTTCTCCTACCATATCTATTGTGTTATAGTCCCCTACATTTTGTTAACATTTCTACAAACTTCAAAGTGTTTTCTTTCCAATGGTACCAATTATATGCATATCTTGGCTTCAGGGCCTGAGGATCAGGTAGTTTACTTTGGGCACGTCAGTCAGGCTGAAATGGAATAAAAGGGACTCTAGCCCTAAGAAGTTAACAGTGATCAGTGAACAGTTATACAAAAATTAGCCAGTCTGGCATTTCTAATTGTGTTGTTATATATGCCAAGTTGCTCTTTCAGAATATCATAATGGACTTGCAACTTTTACTTTCTCCACTTCCGCTCTGCCTTTCTTTCAATTTCTCTTTAATTGATTTGATTCCTCACTCATCCAAAAGGCTCTGTCACATATACTCCCTCTCCGGCCTCTAGGTCACCAGGCTGCTGATTATTACGCACACCTGTCCACATCGTCACGTGCACCAGCTCTTCATGACACTCACCTGGACTCCATCACCTCCTTGATTACCTTCCCTATATCTGTCACTCACCTTTGTTCTTTCCTCAGGTGTTATTGACTTGTTTCTTGTTTTATGGTCTGTTTATTTATTAAACACTCACTCCCTGTACTTGCTTCCCGACTCTTAGCACATTCGTTACAGGCTCTCTGTTTGATGTGGATTTTTTCAACTTTACTGGAGTTATGGCATCAATGTTTGCCCTTTGTTTGCTATTAAAGTTATCAACGAAATCATCAAAAGACGAAGGCAGAATAGGTGGTGGAGTATTGTTCGTACACTCGACTTGTAGCAACTTCAGAGGTAAATAGCATTTCTTAGTAATGCGTTCAGTATTACCCTGTGGTATGGGCAAATAGGTATTAAAAACTACACAGTAGTGATCAGATAAAGCAACATCAACAATAGAGGATATGTCAATAGAAATCCCCTTTGTAATAACAAGGTCCAGAGTATGGCCGCAGTTATAGGTGGGCCCAATAACATGTTGGATAAAGTCCATAGAGCTCAAAAGATTCATAAATTCAATGCTTTGGAGTCGGCCTCTTTGTCAGCATGAATATTAAAATTGCCCAACAACATTTTATCACAGATCTCAAGGACAATAGACAACAGTTCAGATTAATCAGAAAAGAAAGTGTGGCAATGCTTTGGCAGCCTATACAGCGTTATAGCCCATAATGGTAGCTGACATTTAAACAGTATAGCATGATGGTCAAAAGACCCAAAGTCGGCAAACAAAATGGCCTTAAGGCTGAGAGCAATAGTAAAAATAGAGGCTCTCCCCCCACCCTTTTTCCCTTTTCTGTTAGAGTATGGAAAGCTGTAGTCCGGGGGGGAGGTTCAATAAGAGCGGCACTACAGTCTGACAACCATGTTTCAGTGAAAAACATGAATTCAACTTTGCACTCAGAAATGAGGTCATTCATCTAGACGGCCTCCACTGTTGGTATACATCCGGGATCCGTGCTGAGTCCCAGGGCTGGTAGGTTCGTCTCAAGCAGGGAAAAGCTGTTTGATAGCTGTATCTGATCTTCTCGGATAGATGAAGGGTGACCAGACTGCCTCACCGATCTCCTACGGCGTGCAAGTGTCCAGTCTCCCATGGGCCACGGAGTTGAGCCGTGGATAAAAACACCAGTGGGCTAGTGTTAGCCTGTTCTGTTTTCATGTTTGCCAGCAGCTACTTTTTATTTTATTTAACCTTTATAGGCAAGTCAGTTAACATTCTTTTTTGCAATGCCCTGTTCATTCTGGCCAATTCCGGACGACGCTGGGCATATTGTGTGCCACCATATGGGACTCCCAATCACAGCCGCATGTGATACAGCCTGAATTCGACCCAGGTACTGTAGTGACGCCTCTTGCACTGAGATGCAGTGCCTTAGACCGCTGCTCCACTGGGGAGTCCTTAACAGGAATCCAGGACAAAAACGTGTGGTCCCAGCCTTAAAGGCTTACCGCATTGCAGAATACGTAGCAATACAAACTTTAGCTTTGATTAAAAATGATTTAATTAAAACTATTTCATGAAAACAACAAAGCAAGTGTTGTCACGCCCTGATCTGTTTCACCTGTTCATGTGATTGTCTCCACCCCCTCCAGGTGTCACTTATTTTCCCCAATGTATTTATCCCTGTGTTTACTGTCTCTCTGTGCCAGTTCGTCTTGTATATTTAGTCAAGTCAACCAGCGTGTTTTTCCCATACTCCTTTACTTTTTTTGTCCTCCCGGTTCTGACCTCTGCCTGACTCTGGACTACTTTCCTGCCTGCCTGTTCATCCTGCCTGCCCTGACCTTGATTCTGCCTGCCCTTCGTTACCTATTGGACTCTGATCTGGTTTTGACCTTTTTGCCTGTCCACGATCATTCTCGTCATACCCTTTTGGATTAATAAACATTGTAAGACTCCAACCATCTGCCTCCTGTGTATGCATCTGGGTCTCGTCTTGTGCCTTGATAGTTTAGACAGTACACTGTTCTGTTGCGCACTTTGGTGACATCTCGCCCATAAGATTCAAGTAGAATCACACTTTATCCATATACAGTGCATTCGGAAAGTATTCAGACCCCTTGATATGTTACAGCCTTTTTCTAAAATGGATTTAAAAAAAAATACTCATACAATACCCCATAATGACAAAGCGAAAAAATATTTTTACAAATATATTAAACATATACACATAAATACTTTATTTACATAAGTATTCAGACCCTTTAGTTTGAGACACGAAATTGAGCTCAGGTGCATCATGTTTCCATTGATCATCCTTGAGCTATTTCTACAACTTGATTGGAGTCCACCTGTAAATTCAATTGATTGGGCATGATTTGGAAAGACACACCGGTCTATATAAAAGGTCCCACAGTTGACAGTGCATGTCAGAGCAAAAACCAAGCCATGAGGTCGAAGGAATTGTCCGTAGAGCTCCGAGACAGGATTGTGGCGAGGCACAGATCTGGGGAAGGGTACCAAAACATTTCTACAGCATTGAAATTCCCAAGAACACATCATTCTTAAATGGAAGAAGTTTGGAATACCAAGACTCTTCCTAGAGCTAGCTGCCAGGTCAAACTGAGCAATCGGGGGAGAAGGGCCACTCTGACAGCGATCCAGAGTTCCTCTGTGGATATGGGACAATCTTCCAGAAGGACAATCATCTCTGCAGTACTCCACCAATCAGCCCTTTATGGAAGAGTGGCCAGACGGAAGCCACTCCTCAGTAAAAGGCACATGACAGCTCGCTTGGAGTTTGCCAAAAGGCCCCTAAAGGCTTTCAGACCATGAGAAACAAAATTCTCTGGTCTGATGAAACCAAGACTGAATGCCAAGCGTCAAGTATTGAGGAAACCTGGCACCATCAGCGGCAGAGACTGGGGGACTAGTCAGGATTGAGGGCAAGATGAACGGAGCAAAGTTCAGAGAGATCGTTGATGAAAACCTGCTCCAGTGCTCTCAGGACCTCAGACTGGGGTGAAGGTTCACCTTCCAACAGGACAACGACCCTAAGACAACGTAGGTGTGGCTTCGGGACAAGTCTCTGAATGTCCTTGAGTGGCCCAGCCAGAGCCCGGACTTGAACCCGATCCAACATCTCTGGAGAGACCTGAAAATAGCTGTGCACCGACGCTCCCCATCCAACCTGACAGAGCTTGAGGGGATCTATAGAGAAGAATGGGAGAAACTCCCCAAATACAGGTGTGCCAAGCTTGTAGCGTCATACCCAAGAAGACGAGGCTGTAATCACTTCCAAAGGTGCTTCAACAAAGTACCGAGTAAACAGTCTGAATGCTTATGTAAATGTTATACTGTATTGAGTTTTTTTTTTTGTAATACATTTTCGAAAATTGAAAAAAAAAAACGTGTTTTTGCTTTGTCATTATGGGGCATTGTCTGTAGATTGATGGGGGGGGGGACTATTTAATCCATTTTAGAATAAGGCTGTAATGTAACAAAATGGGGAAAAAGTCAAGGGTCTGAATACTTTCTGAATACACAGCACTGTTAAAGCTACCTAGCAGATTGCATTATGACGCTTAGAACATACTAGAAAGAGCTCAATATCAAATGTATTATAATACATATTTATTCAAAACTTTAAATAAGCAAATAGACATCTTTCATAAATATAATTTCATGAATAGCATCATAAGGGACGGATCAACATTGACAGAATCTTTACCTGGAGGGAAATGGTAGAGGGCCAAGCTTTTTCAATTTCATTCAAGGGGAGGGTTTAGTATTTTTTTATCTAGTCCATGGGATGGTCATGTAATTTGTAATTCATACATTTTTGGGATTTCTCAGTGTTGTAGAATTAGTTGCTTATTACACTATATATCGATGTATGCCCGATGCCGCACCTCATCTCTGATTCTCTGCTAGGCACTCAATATCAATTGCGCCTATAGGCCATTTAGTGTTGTCTCAAACGATCCATAGCCTATAGTGCATGCTCAGAGAGGCGCAGAGCAAAGTTATATTCATAAGATAGCTGCTGGGATGTTGTAACTTAAACTATGATGCATTACACACTATAATGGATATTCCATTCCTGAGACCTGACCTGCACTGCTCTTGCTGATCAAAAACGTTGTGTGCTGTTAACCAATGGCAGTGCTGTGAGGAGAGTGTGAAGACGAGATGGAGGCCCGGTGTTCAACTTTGATACCTTGCTACCACTGTAATATATTTTATTAAAAACAATATTTTTGCCCATTGTGTATTTATCTGAGTTATTGCCCTAAGGCAGATTTGAGTAATTGACATTGTGGTGCTGAAACGTGAAGCACAATCAATCTTTAATGGACAGCTCATGGTTCTGAATGTAGGCATAATTCCTTTCAACCGTCTTCATTTTAATTAGACTACTAATAAAATGAGGGATTTGTGTTAGAGCCTAATTCTTCCTATTTCAGAAATAAGAGTTAGGGCCTACCTGTTTGACAGACATAATTAGGCTATATGCTACTACATCCATCGATTTATTTTGGTCAATTCCCCTGCCCACCATGCACTCTTTAAATAGCCTACCTACCTATTTTTTACTTTCATTTTACCCTTCGCCCAGCAACTTCACTCCCTCAACTACAGTTACACATCCCCATCTCTGCTGGCCCCCCTCTTCGTATTTCTACGTGCCATATATCTTTCAACTATGCTATGATGTCTAACATACAATTTGAATCCATCTAATCCAATAGAATCCACTGATTGCGAGTTGAAGATAAATACTTTTACAAAGAGCATTATTATATCAGCAATTGAGTGACCAGGTCTCTCCAAATCTCCCAACAATGCTATTTCTAGGGTCAAATTTTAGATACATTTAAATATTTTTCAGCCATTCCTGAACATGAGACCAGGTTCAGTCAAGACAATACCAAAACAAATGGTCTATTGATTCTGTATCCTCGCAACAGAATCTGCAGATCTGTGACGGTTGTATGCCCCAAATATTACATTTTTTGTAGGTGGCAAGAATTATGTTCAACCATTTTAGCTGAAAAGTATTGAATCTTGTCGTTTTTTGCATTTTGCACATCAGCTACACCCTATGCCATGGAATCGGTACATCAAAAATCTATTCCCAGCTATTTTGCAATCTATATGACGCAGCTGTCAACATCCTGGTCCTCTAACGAAACTGGTATACTTTCCAATTTATGTTGTTTTTATTCCTCTACATTGCGCAGACAGACCAGTTCCTTACCTCCCCCCGATGCTGAGGACCTGACAGTACCATTTGTATAGGATTTGATTAAACAAGCTACTAATGGAGCTTTGATTATATCAAAAAGGCTTGCCATCAAGCCCTGGGGTTTTTCCAGAGTGAAAGGATTGAATATGCTCAACAAGTTAATCCTCTGTAATTTGTCCTTCACACTAATATTTTTGTTTATTTGTAGATGTTTATCTTGTTTCTTACTTTAATAGTTATTCAGAGGGTGAGGAGGAGACTGAAAAGAAAACATGCTTAAAGTATTTAGCTTTCTCTTTTAAAATGTTATTTCGGAGAGTCATAGATGACTGCATCTTTAGTAACAAGTTTCTGCTAATTATTTTTGGTAGCGTTCCTGTGGGAATAATTTTGTTCTCCATATTCCATCCAATTTGCTTTATTTTTTGAAGAAATTACATTAGATCGTTCTTGGAAAAGGGTTTAGTCTCCAAATATCCACTATTTCTAATGTGTCCATAATATTGTGACATCCTTAAGGACATGAGGATAATAGTTTGTGGAGCGATTTCCTTTACAGTCCATTGAGGTACTTAACACTGTGTTATAGTCTCCCACCATATTTATGTGATCATTTGTTGCCTTGTAAATTCAAAACATTTGTATAAATATTTTCAAAGAAGAGTGGATTATCCTGATTTAGACCATATAGATTGATGAGCCAAATCAGTTTGTCCACTCATGTGCAAAATCTTTCCTGAGGGTTTGCACATTCGATCAAAATTATTATTAATTAGTATCATCTCCCCTTTTGAGAGAAATTACTGAATTATTTCAAGGTGAAGTTGCATGGAACATAAATACCGAACTTGGGTTTGCATGGATTCCACAATGAGGTAAGATTTTAACAGCTAGGACCACTATTTCTTGTCCTGGAATCCCACTTAACTGACAGGTTAATCTGCTTGAAAGAGCCGCTAACCTAGCTAAGCTGCTAACGTTAGTCCCAGATGAGTTTGCCAATGGAGCCCTCTGTATAAGTAAATGAACGGTTCCAGTAATGTAGGAGCTGTATCTACTACGATTTGCTTCGGGACAAACTGGACCACTCAGAGCACAGCAAGAGGAGCATGGCAATCAACGGTGGTCGCATGTCACGAGCCATGGAAGCCGAAGACAGCGGCCTCCCGCAAAGCAGTCTACACTCCCAACGAGAGGCCCGAAGCGGAAACAAATAGTTTTGCCACTCTGGAACCTGATCTTCCTGCACCTTCGTCGCTGGGGGTACCTGTATCTGCGGCCACTGTGCCCACTCCTACTCCTACGATTTCAAAGTCGACATTTAATGGGAATTTTCCAGTACATATGTGACATCTTAGAGTAAAATAAGTGCACTCTGTGTGTCTAGGTCATTAGACACCATGAGACTTGCACCTGTCTTGGGAGTGGACATGTCTGTTTATTTTTGTAACATTACTATGGCCTAATATTTACTGTTGCTATGGTTATGCCTATTTGAAATTTTCTAGAACATGTGTGCCCATTATACATCTTAGAGTGGTCAGCAGAATAAATGCACTCTTTGTGTGTGGCTAGGTCATTAGGCACCATTAGACATGCACCTGTCTTGGGAGTGGACATGTCTGTTTATTTTTGTAACATTGCTATGGCTCTAATTTATTTCTATGCCCTAATGTGAAACCAAACTAAAATTAGTGCAAGGCAAAAAGATAACGGTGGCTAAATGCCAGAGGGGAAGAAACCTTAACATAAAGAGGAGTTACTATGTGTGTGACATAAGGATGAAACCTATATAAAGTATGTGCCAAGGCTGGAAGCAGTTGCTTCATGAACCAGCTTGGCTTTGTAGTAAAAGTCTTTGAATTCACAGGCTCTGGTATTTGAGAAATATTGACAGAGTATTTCCACAACACCTTCTCGCCAGCCGTGATTTTGGGCAGCTCCATGGTAAGAAATGTGACTGTTTTTGCACCAGGAGCAATGTCCTATACCGGAGCTCAAGTAAAGTGCATTACTAAGCTGCTCCAGAATGTACTACACCAGGACATGGACATAAATTCTATCGTAGTCCATGTGGGTTTTAATGACATTATGAAGGGCAGCGCTGAACAGTTGAAACTGGATTTCAAAGAGCTGATTGACTCTGCTAGACACTAATAAAAGACCCATAATATCTGGCCCTGTGAACTCTCTGACTTGTGGCATTGAACGCTTTAGCAGGATTCTTTCTCTTCACAACTGCCTACGTGATTATTGCAGTTCAATGGGTGTAACTTTTGTTTACAATTTGGGTTCCTGGATCCTTTCAAAGCATTATAAGGCTGCATGTAGACAATTACTATTCAATGACCCAAGCCCAGCTCAGTTAATCCCTACCATTGTGTCTGAGATATCATAATGCTTTAGCAAATGTACATTATACCAGGGACATTGGTAGACAATGTAAGTAACCTAATTTATGTCCCTCTAACTGCCCTGAATGCCTCTGCTAATCCTACATCTATGCAGTAATCATGTGCCTATGAACCAGACATATGCAGTTAGCACTGAGGCGGTGTGCCCAAGTAGGAAGTCCACTGTGTGCAGCTCCGCCTGCACTAGCATAAATAACATGAGACAATCTACTTCTGCTAACCTTCCCAGTAAAGCAATGAAAACAAGCAAGCATCCCAGAAAAGTGCTGAAAATAGCCCACGTTAACATATGTAGCTTTAGAAACAAGGTTCATGAAATTAATAACTTGCTACTAACAGATGACATTCATATTCTGACTCTCAGAAACTCAGACAATACAGTCGTAGCAATACAATGTTATAACATTTACAGAAAAGACAGAAATAAGTGGTGGAGGTGTTGCTGTTTATATTCAGACCCGCATTCCTGTAAAGATTAGAGAGGATCTCATGTTAAATATTGTTGTTTCATCTGCCTCTCACCCACAATTGCTTACAGTCAGTATCTGGAAAAAAATTGTGAAATGTTTGATAATGTATGTGATATCAACAGAGGTATATTTTCTGGGTGATTTAAATATTGACTGGCTTTCATCAAGCTGCCCACTCAAGAAAATGCTTCAAACTGTAAACAGTGCCTGCAACCTGGTTCAGGTTATCAGTCAAATTACCAGGGTAGTTACAAACAGCACAGGAATGAAATCGTCAACATGTATTGTTTACATCTTTACTAACGCTGTAGAAATGTTCTTGAAAGCAGTATCCAGATCCATCGGCTGTAGCGATCGCAATATAGTAGCAATATCAGACTAGATCAATGCGAGAAAATCCGCATTTGCCGGTAAAAAAAGAGAATGAGGGTGAAGATCCAGAGTGTGGTGAAAAAGTTCCTTGTTAAAGTGCTACAGATCCCAGATCAAACCCAACTTAAACATTGTTTCGGATAGAGGACAGCAATACGAGTGCTCAATCATTGACAAATTTGCATTCTTTAAGGATAAAATGGGTTAAACCCTGGGCAAAAGACTCGCTGACACGAAAATAGGCATTAATGATCAGTTCCCGAAGTAAATTGCAAATGGGGCAAAGTTCTGTACCCACTCTTCAAAGTGAATAAACTAAAAGGGAAATGTGTAACTCTTGTAGTCGCTAAACTATACATTGATAACCAACTGTTCCGAGACTACTATATGGTTATTCTAAAAAACACAAATACTACAAAGTTCGCATAGTCAAATAATGAAACACCCAATACTATTGGCATTGTAATAAAAAAACATGCAACAATTGATAAAGATATAACCTACAAATACACTATACCATTCAAGATAGTTATCTTGTAAAATAATTTGTATTCAACTGTTATTTATAAATAGATAAGACAGCATTAGAAGAAGAATACAATTATTGGAATTATACATCTTCAAATAGATGGAAGGAACTCGAACACAAATGTTCTCAAAAGCCCAATATTAGGTAGGAATCAACATGGTAGAGAAAACACAGCAAACAGAGGACATAGAACGCACAGTATGTGGGTATGTGCGGGTGTGTATGTGTGGTTTTGTGTTTGGAAAAGTGTGGTGAGTTGAGTGAAAAATAAGTGGTTGCAAATTCCAGAGCCCATCTGTGTCTGCGAGCAGGAGTTGTGACAGAGTTAAAAAAAAATTGCTGTTATGGGATATACATTTTAAAATAATTACAAATATAGTCCATTTATTTATTGGCCTATCATGATGGAACAGTCCCCAACCCTATACCCTAGAGACCCACCTAAAAGTATTCTGTTTTATAGGCCAACCGCAAGTAGCCTATACGCAGCCAAGACAGAAAGATAAACGCGGTCAGACCCACTAAAGCAACAACGCCCCCTCAAGAGTCTGAGCCTGCCTGGCAGGGTTGGTCCAGCAAAGCCAAAGCCTCCGGGTGGGTGAGCATAATATACAAGGAATTTCTCAAAGCTGCTAATGAAAACCTTGACGACCTTGTATTTGTCACGTTGTATAAAAGGATTGGAGACAGGCGCAGGAATACGTAAGTTTTTTTTAATACTCCACCCAAAAATACAACATGCCATGAAAGGCACGGGGTACAAAGTCCAAAACAAACACGTATACAAAAACAGAGGGATGTAACCCAAACAAAAGAGCGAGGTTAAACCTCTAATAAATACACGGGACGAGACCCGTAATAACAAGTGCACAACAATACACGGGACATGACCCGTAATAACAAGACCACAAAACACGAAAGCCGAAACAACAAAGCACAGGTACTCACAAGACCAACGGACATGGGAACAATAACTGACAACACAATGGTGAACAGGGAGCACATACTACATGCAATTACTAATCAGGGGAATTGTAATCAGGTGTGTGTAATGAGACAGTTCAGTGACGCCTAGAGGCCAATCTAGGGTTACTCCAATTTACAATATAGGGTTACTCTAAGCAGTTTAGTCATCTCAACTTGCTCAATTTCCACATTATTTATTACAAGATTTAGTTGAGATTTAGGGTTTAGTGAATGTTTTGTCCAAAATACAATGCTTTTAGTCTTAGAAATATTTAGGGCTAACTTATTCTTTGCCACCCACTCTGAAACTAACTGCAACTCTTTGTTAAGCGTTGCATTTATTTCAGTCGCTGTAGTAGCTGACGTGTATAGTGTTGTACCTAGCCTGTGGGAATCCCAGTGTAGACCCCTACCCAGGTAGTGGTAAAGCTGGCAACACTAGCTGCAGGAACTCTTGGGGAGGGGGTCACACTCGGATAATCAGAATCAGAGAAATTATTGTGCCCCTGGTGGCACAAAATAATGAAAAGGTCTTAATGCTCAGAGACCCTTGGGAAAATGGTCACAGCTTGTGTGTGTTTCAGGGGAAAGGGGTGTATATGAGCTCCATCAACTAGGACTTGACATTGGTTAAGCAAATCTCCCCTTTCTTGCTCAATTTAGCAATTTTGAAGCCTTCTCTTGAGTTGGGCTTGGGGATGGAACAACTGTTTAACACCTGAATGGCGCCGGTGAGGATGGCTGACGTTTTACGTGCTCCTAACCAACTGTGTTATTTTGTTCATTTTTTCCCTTTGTTTGTAAATTACTTTGAAACTTATTTTGTACATAATGTTGCTGCTACCAGCTCTTATGACCGAAAATAACTTCTGGACATCAGAACAGCGATTACTCACCACGAACTGGTAGAGTAATCCGATCAGTTGCTAATCTAGTTTGTTGGTGATGTGGACACCAAGGATCTTGAAGCTCTCAACCTGCTCCACAATCTTGGCATTCTCTCAAACAGCTACACCTGGAATGCTTTTCCAACAGGAGTTTTTCCAACAGGAGTTTCCACATATGCTGAGCCCTTGTTGGCTGCTTTTCCTTCACTCTGCGGTCCAACTCATCCCAAACCATCTCAATTGGGTTGATGATTGTGGAGGCCAGGTCATCTAATTCAGCTCTCCATTGGGTCATTGTCCTGTTGAAAAACAAATAATAGTCCCACAAAGCACAAACCAGATGGGATGGCATATCGCTGCACAATGAGCCTTCAGAGCCTTTTAAATGTGTCTCTGTCCAGTGTCTGTTCTTTTTCCCATCTTAATCTTTTCTTTTTATTGGCCATTCTGAGATATGGCATTTTCTTTGCAACTCTGACTAGAAGGCCAGCATCCCGGAGTCGCGTCTTCACTGTTGACGTTGAGACTGGTGTTTTGCGAGTACTATTTAATGAAGCTGTCTGTTGAGGACTTGTGAGGCGTCTGTTTCTCAAACTAGTCACTCTAATGTACTTGTCCTCTTGCTACTCTTTCTATTTTGGTTAGGGCCAGTTTGCGCTAATCTGTGAAGTGAGTATTACACAGCGTTGTACGAGATCTTCAGTTTCTTGGCAATTTCTCGCATGGAATAGCCTTCATTTCTCAGAACAAAAATAGACTGACGAGTTTCAGAGGAAAGTTCTTTGTTTCTGGCCATTTTGAGCCTGTAATCGAACCCATAAATGCTGATGCTCCAGACACTCACCTAGTCTAAAGAAGGCTAGTTTTATTGCTTCTTTAATCAGGACAACAGTTTTTAGCTGTGCTAACATAATTGCAAAAGGGTTTTCTAATGATCAATCAGCCTTTTAAATTGATAAACTTAGCTAACACAATGTGTCATTGGAACACAGGAGTGATGGTTGCTGATAATGGGCCTCTGTACGCCTATGTAGATATTCCATGTTAAATCTGACGTTTCCAGCTACAAAACTCATTTACAACAACAATGTCTACACTGTATTTCTGATCAATTTGATGTTATTTTAATGGACAAAATATTAGCTTTTCTTTCAAATTTCTAAGTGACCCCAAACTTTTGAACAGTAGTGTATATATATTTTTTTAAATCATAGAAATGCTACCAAAATAATTTACTGAAACTTTTTACAAATGACGGAGTCAGCCATGATTCACCAAACAATATTTTGTAAGAGGAAGCATAGTTCTTTAAGCATAATGTTTTAGTTTCAGTTTCCTCCATCTCCACTAGGCAAAGTTATTTGTTTCTAATATCTTGCCTCTTGTTGCTTCTTTGTTTCAATGTGAACGAAGATAGACATCTGTAGATAGGCATCATAAAGAAAGTTGGGCCTGAGATTTTAATTTTAATTTCCACAACACAATGTAAAAATATCAAACATTTTGAGGAATTTCATTCTGAACACAGGCATGCATAGCAACACATTAACAATGTATTTTTTTTTACATTGGAATGATCACAACCTTCATTGAAAACACTCAAACATTTTATCAACAATTCATCAAATCAGACAAAATAAATATATTAATTCACTCTCATAATACTGCAATAGAGATAAAAAAAGGAGAAAAAAATCAACAGAGGTACACTTTAAAAAAAAAAGTTTTGTAAACCAAACATTTAAATGAATATACAATTTACACATTAAGTACATGACAAAGTTCTACAGTGAAATTTAACATCAACAAACATGTGCTATCATTCCAAAAACAGTATTATTTGTATCACTTCATGATGGTAAACGACCTAAAACTCAATAATAATCTGTATGGATAGACTAGTGCTTGTGAGTCTTTTCAACCAAAGAGTTTTTGTTGAACATCTCTTCATAATCAATACAAATGCATTCAAAAGTCAACAATTCTCTGTGCGTATGACACAAGGTTTTAGAATTAACATTGTTTTTCAATTAAATATATATTAAAATCTTAATACAATAAATACATCACAAAGATGGCAGAAAATATGACAACTTTTTTGTCCAACAAACATTGCATTTTGCTATCAAACTGAAGGGAGATGGTACTCTTGATTGTTCACCAGCAGTGCTGTATTTAACCTGTGTGTGGCAGGTTTAAGAGGAGAGAGACTGGCCACTGAACCACAGTCATTTGACGTGCTCGGCGGTGTGTGACGAGCAGTAGAACTTCTTGTGTGTTATGAAGTTGGACAGGTTGTTGAACTGGATGTCGCAGGGGCGGCAGTATTTGACACTACACTTTGTTGCCTGGATGGAGCCGTTAAGGCCTCTTTTCACACAGGAAGGTAGTACATCCTCTGTCTTAGATTTTGCTGGGGAGGATAAGGATGAGGAAGTGCTCTTCTTGGAGTTGACACTGACAGGACTCTCTGAATCTGACAAGGATGATACGTGGCTGTCTGGGAGATGGGAGTTCACAAGCTTGTGTTCTTGGAGTGTGTTCTCTGTGTCTATGACCATGTCCTCAGGCTCCTGGGGGCCATTTTGAGGCAAAACACCTTGTGTTTCCTGGTAGCCATCAGGCATAGGCTGATCTTTTTTCACCTCACTCCCTTCATTGGGGCTTTGTCTCAGCTCGCTGACCTCTCTCTGCATCACCACTGTACCTGTGGTGTAGTCGGCAGGCTTGATTCTATAAAAGGTTGAAATATGTTCGTCAAGTCTCATTTTTTGAAATAAAAGAGGGCTAAATTCTTGGGACAGAAACTCATCCGTGCTTTCCTCTTTGATGACAGCAAGCTGATCCCCGTTAGTGCTACCTATTTGCAAGAACACCTCGTTGGCTCCATTGGTAACACTTTTACCCAAGTTTGTATCATTGTCATCTACTGGGTTGTTAAACCCTCCTCTTTTTACGACCGCAGATGTTTTGCGATCTGGAGCAGTGACTGGGAAAGAGCTCCGTTTGTGTGCAAGGTAGTCTTCCACTTTGTTGAAGCTGATCTTGCACACTGTGCACTCGTGATAGTCCATGAGTCTTTTATGGGTGGTATATAATTTACCAGGGCTTGATGATGAACACGTTTTACTGAGATCAATAGCGTTATCCAGTTCATCTTGTGCTATGGCGTTGCACTTAGATATCAGAGCTGATTTAGTGAAAGGGAGATTAGCCTCTGGATGCTTAGGAACCATGCCAAGGAACATGTTGTATCTGGGGTGAAACTGTTTACCGAATATCTCCCTTGGGTCTTGGCACATGCCTGGTCCTCCAGTGGATGCTATCCCAAAGTAATGTGGATGGTGATTCATGGAAGACCTCTGTTGTTCGTGGTTGGGAATGTTCATTTTGAAGTTCTTCTTCCGTTTCCGTGAACGCACCGTTCTCTGGGTGGCAGGCAGTTTGTTGCTTTGCGCTCGTTTCATGAGTGGGTCATGTCGCGTGGCGCAGTAATACTGCTTGTGAACCATATAGGTCTCTGTACGACTGAAGGTGATCTTACAGGGCTCGCACGTTGTCTTGTTAGGGTCTAAGATTTCTGTCTTAGGCGTTTGAGATGCTTTGGGACTTGTCACGTCTGCCTGTATGGAGGGGTTGTCATCTGTTCTGGTGGGGATGGAAGGGTTCTTCACAGTACCTGGGAGCTCAGCCTGTACCTGTGCCTTCCCCTCCCCAATGGTGAACAGGTCTAGTCCTGACAGGTTCAGGCACGGGGAAGTGAGATGACTGTTGGGGTCAGATAGATGACCCTGACTCATGTTCAGGCTGCCCAACCCACCCAATCCCCCACTTTTAGGGCTCCCTGTGTCAGTCACTTTGTCCAGGACACTGGTGTAATCATGTGGCTTAGCCACATGTTGCCAACCACTATTACAGTAGTGCTTTTTATGAATTAAGTAGTTGTCCAAGTTCCCGAAAGTGATGTTGCATTCGAAACACATGGCCCCTTTGGGGACAAGGGTGCTGTACATGACATGAGCGGGGTAGTGGTTAGTACCTACATGCCTCAGTCTATGGTGGACCAACTCAGACATCTTAGCCAGGATCTCCGAGGCCTGGGGGGCAGCTCGTAAGTCCTGTGAGTAGGGGGAATGGGATAAGAACAGCCCCATGGGGAAAGCAGCGGGGACCATGTTGTTCTGGATGGACGAGGATGCCTGGCGAGGGCTAGAGGGCTCCAATTTGACACTGTAGGAGAAACTGTGTCTGTGGATCTCGTGGTGCTTGTCCAGTTCCCTAGGGGAGGTGAAGCTGAAGTGGCAGTGGGAGCACCGGTAGCCTGTCTGAGACAAGTGGGAGAGAATGTGCTTCTGGAGGCTGGGGAGAGAGTCCGCTGTGTGGTCAAACTCTGTGCATTTCATTGTGCCGCCTCCAGTGGACACCGCCGCCTCCACCTTAGCACCTAGGAATGAGATTATAAAGGCATTTTAGATTGTTAATATATTCACACTATTAGTAATAAGGGTAAGGTTAGGGTACAATAATGTTCCCCGGGATACAAAAAGATGACTGTTCAGTACCTTTTAGGGTACATGTGTGGATAAAGAGTATAAGGGTACATTTCGGTACCCAATATTTGAAATATAAAAGGTACAATAATCTCACTCTCACAAGAAGGGGTACAGTGTGAAGGTATATTTCTATACTTTGTACCCTCAGTGCCCACCATAAGGTCCAATGATACATTTCTGCCACCTAAAAGGTGACTAACGGTTTTGTCACTTGGTTGGCACCCTAAAAAGGCACATTTGTACCATAATCATTATCATATTTCCCATCATGCTCTACTGCAGGTAGATATTTTTACAATTGTTTTTAATATCTGTGTTTTTGCATGTACATTGGTTAATCTTAAGCTACACACAGAGTTGGGAATCAAGTACAGGGAGTGATGTGTTTTAATAAATAAACAAAACAATAAACACGAAACACAAACAACGCACCGACATGAAACAGAGTCAATAACACCTGAGGAAAGAACCAAGGGGAGTGACAGATAAAGGGAAGATAATCAAGGAGGTTAAGGAGTTCAAGTAAGTGTCATTGCAGGTGTGCAAGATGATGGTGACAGGTGTGCGGGATAATCAGCAGCCTGATGACCTAGAGGCCGGAGAGGGAGTATACGTGACAGATAAATAAGATACATTTATTTTTAGCACCCGTTACTGAAATTCTGGTAACTTTCCCAGGTTTTCCAGTAATCACAGGTGGTAGATTACTGGAACGAGAGGAAATAAACAGGAAATCCTTCAACCAGGATTTCTTGGAAATCTGGGAATGTTACTGGAATTTTCCAACCTTATTTGAAGGCCTGATGTGGCCTCTAAACCATGGGTTTCAGGCTACTGTATTAGGGTAAAACTGACAGTGCAGCAATATCTAACATGTAACAATTCCACAACAACTACCGAATACACACAAATCTAAGTAAAGGAATGGAATAAGAATATATACATATAAAAATATGGATGAGCAATGACATAATGGCATAAGAAAGATGCAACAGATGGTATAAAATACAGTATATAAATATGAGATGAGTGATGCAAGATATGTCAACATTATTAAAGTGGCATTATTAAAGTGACTAGTGATCCATTTATTAAAGTGGCCAATGATTTCAAGTCTGTATGTAGGCAGCAGCCTCTCTGTGTTAGCGATGGCAGTTTAACAATCGGATGGCCTTGAGATAGAAGCTGTTTTTCAGTCTCTCGGTCCCTGCTTTGATGCACCTATACTGACCTCCCCTTCTGGATGGTAGTGGGGTGAACAAGTAGTGGCTCGGGTGGTTGTTGTCCTTGATGATCTTTTTGGCCCTCCTGTGACATCGGGTGCTGTAGGTTTCCTGGAGGGCAAGTAGTTTTCCCCCGGTGATGCGTTGTGCAGACCGCACTACCCTCTGGAGAGCCTTGCGGTTGTGGGCGGTGCAGTTGCCATACCAGGCGGTGATACAGCCTGACAGGATGCTCTCAATTGTGCATCTGTAAAGGTTTGTCAGGGTTTCGGGTGACAAGACAAATTTCTTCAGCCTCCGGAGGTTGAAGAGGCGCCTTCTTTACCACACTGTCTGTGTGGGTGGACCATTTCAGTTTGTCCGTGACGAGGATGAGGAACTTGCTGGAACACTGGTCTGCGTGCAGACCTGGTCTGCGTGCACTACGCCCGGCCCGCCACAGGAGTCGCTAGTGCGAGGAACTTAAAACTTTCTACCTCCTCCACTGCTGTCCCGTCGATGTGGATAAGGGGGTGCTCTGCTGTTTCCTGAAGTCCACGATCATCTCCTTTGTTGTGTTGACATTCCTGACACCCAACTCCAACTGCACTCACCTACTCCTGTAGGTTGTCTTGTTGTTGTTGGTAATCAAGCCCACTACTGTTGTGTCATCTGCAAACTTGAGAGGTGTGCATGGCCACACAGTCATGGGTGAACAGGGAGGGGGCTGAGAACGCACCCTTGTGGGGTCCCAGTGTTGAGGATCAGCGAATTGGAGGCCTTTTTTTTTACCCTTTTTTCTCCCCAATTTCATGGTATCCAATTGGTAGTAGTTACAGTCTTGTCTCATCGCTGCAACTCCCGTACGTACTCGGAAGAGGCAAAGGTCGAGAGCCATGTGTCCTCCGATACACAACCCAACCTAGCCGCACTGCTTCTTGACACAACGCACATCCAACCCAGAAGCCAGCCGCACCAATGTGTCGGAGGAAACACCGTACACCTGGCGACCTGGTCTGTGTGCACTACGCCCGGCCCGCAACAGGAGTCGCTAGTGCGCGATGAGACAAGGATTTACCTGCCGGCCAAACCCTCCCTAACCCGGACGACGCTGGGCCAATTGTGCATCGCCCCATGCACCTCCCGGTCACGGCCGGCTGCGACAGAGCCTGGGCTCGAACCCAGAATCTCTGGTGGCACAGCTAGCACTGGGATGCAGTGCCTTAGACCACTTCGCCACCCGGGAGGCCCCTGAGGTGTTGTTTCCTACCTACACTACCTGTGTGCGGCCCATCAGGAAGACCAGGACCCAATTGCACAGGGCAGGGTTGAGACTCAGGGCCTCAAGCTTAATGATGAGCTTGGAGGGTACTATGGGGTTGAATGCTTAGCTATAGTCAATGAACAGCATTCTTACATAGGTATTCCTCTTGTCCAGATGGGATAGGGCAGTGTGATGGCGATTGCATCATCTGTGGACCTATTGGGGCGGTAAGCAAATTTAAGTGGGTCTAGGGTGACAGGTGAGGTGGAGGTGATACAATCCTTGACTAGTCTCTCAAAGCACTTCATGATGACAGAAGTGAATGCTACGGGGTGGTAGTCATTTAGTTCAGTTACTTTTGCCTTCTTGGGTACAGGAACAATGTTGGCCATCTTGAAGCATGTGGGGACAGCAGACTGGGATAGGGAGAGATTGAATATGTCCGTAAACACACCAGCCAGCTGGTATGCGTATGCTCTGAGGACGCGGCTAGGGATGCCGTCTAGGCCGGCAGCCTTGCGAGGGTTAACGCGTTTAAATGTCTTACTCACATCGGCCACGGATAAGGAGAGCTCACAGTCCTTGGTAGCAGTTGGTGGCACTGTATTATCCTCAAAGCGGGAAAAGGTGTTTAGTTTGTCTGGAAGCAAGACGTCGGTGTCCGTGACGTGGCTGGTTTTCCTCTTGTAGTCCGTGATTGTCTGTAGACCCTGCCACATGCGTCTCGTGTCTGAGTCGTTGAATTGCGACCCCACTTTGTCTCTATATTGACATTTCACTTGTTTGATTGCGTTGCATAGGGAATAACTACACTGTTTGTATTGGCCATATTTCCAGTCACCTTTTGATGGTTAAATGTGGTGAGTCGCGCATTCAGTTTTGCGTGAATGTCACCATCTATCCATGGCTTCTGGGTAGGGTAGGTTTAAAAAGTCAGAGTAGGTACAACATCTCCATGCACTTCCTTATAAACTCACTCACCGAATCAACGTATACATCGACATTATTTTCTGAGGCTACCCGGAACATGTCACATTCTGCGTGATCAAAACAATCTTGAAGAGTGGGTTCCGATTGGTCAGACCAGCGTTGAATAGTCCATAGCACGGGTACATCCTGTTTGAGTTCCTGACAATAGGAAGGGAGGAGCAAAATGGGGTCAACATCAGATTTGGCAAAAGGAGGGTGGGGGAGGGCTTTGTATGCATCGCGGAAGTTAAGAGTAGCAGTGGTCCAGTGTTTTATCAGCACGAGTGCAACAGTCAATATGCTGATACAATTTAGGTAGCCTTGTTCTAAAATTTGGGAGGAATTCTAGGTCAGGTGATCAAAAGGACTTGAGTTCCTGTATGTTGGCTGTATCGACTCCGAGAGCCATGTTTCCGTGAAAGAGAGTATGTTACAATCCCTGATGTCTCTCTGGAAAGCAACCCTTGCCCTAATTTCATCTACCTTGTTATCTAGAGACTGGACATTAGCGAGTAATATACTTGGAAGCGGTGGGTGGTGCGCGCACCATCGAAGTCTGACCAGAAGGCTGCTCCGTCTGCCTCTTCTCCGGTGGCATTGTTTTGTGTCAGCTTCTGGAGTCAGTTCAAATGCCCTGGGTGGTTTGGACAAAGGATCCGCTTCGGGAAAGTTGTATTCCTGGTTGTAGTGCTGGTCAGTTGACATCGCTCTGATATCCAATAGTTCTTTCTCGGCTGTATGTAATAACACTTTATATTTTCTGGGCTAACAATGTAAGAAATAATACATTAAAATACTAAATACTGCAAAGTTTCCTAAGGACTAGAAGCGAGGCAGCCCTCTGTTGGCGCTATGCGGTCAGATGGCGAGCGGTTGCCATACCAGTTGGTGGTGCAACTGGTCAGGATGCTCTCGATGATGCAGCTGTTGAACTTTTTGAGGATCTGGGGACCCATGCCAAGTCTTTTCAGTCTCCTGAGGGGGAAAAGGTGTTGTCATGCCCTCTTAGTGACTGTCTTGGTGTGTTTGGACCATGATAGTTTTTTGGTGATTTGGACACCAAGGAACTTGAAACTCTTGACCGGCTCCACTTCAGTACCGTTGATTTTAAATGGGGACCTTTTCAGCCCTCCTTTTCCTATAGTCCACGATCAGCTCCTTTGTCTTGCTCACACTGAGGGAGAGGTTGTTTTCCTGGCACCACACTACCAGGGTCACGCCCTGACCTTAGAGAGCTTTTTATGTCTCTATTTTGGGTTTGGTCAGGGTGTGATTTGGGTGGGCATTCTATGTTCTATTTTCTATGTTTTTGTATTTCTTTGTTTTGGCCGGGTATGGTTCTCAATCAGGAACAGCAGTCTATCATTGTCTCTGATTGGGAACCATACTTAGGTAGCCCTTTTCCCTCCTTTCTGTGTGGGAAGTTAACTTTGTTTGTGGCACATAGCCCATACGTTTCCCTGCATTAAAGTTCCCGGCAACTAGGAGTGCTACCTCTGGGTGAGTGTTTTCTTGTTTGCTTATGGTGAAATACAGCTCATTCAATGCTGTCTTAGTGCCAGCATGTAAAGAGCTATGAAAAATACAGATGAAAACTCTCTTGGTAGATAGTGTGGTCAACAGCTTATCATGAGAAACTCTACCTCAGGTGAGCAATAGCTCGAGACTTCCATAGATATCGTGCACCAGCTGTTATTTACAATAATACATAGCTACTGTTACTGTTCTTTGCTACTGTTGTATCAATATGTTTTGACCATGACTGTTTACAATCCAGGGTTACTCCAAGCAGTTTAGTCACCTTAACTTGCTCAATTTCCACATTATTCATTATAAGATTTAGTTGATGGATCGGTTTAAGTGAATGATTTATCCAAAATACAATGCTTTTAGTTTTGGAAAAATGTAGCACTAACTTATTCCACCTATTCTGAAACTAACTGCAGCTCTTTGTTAAGTGTCACAGTCATTTTATTCACTGTAGTAGCTGACGTGTATAGTGTTGAGTCATCCGCATACAAAGACACACTGGCTTTACTCAAAGCCAGTGACATGTCGTTAGTAAAGATTGAAAAAAGTAAGAGGCCTAAGCTGCCATGGGGAATTGCTGATTCTACCTGGATGATGTTGGTGAGGATTCCATTAAAGAACACCCTCTGTGTTTTAGTTAGACAGGTAACCCTTTATCCACAATCTAGCAGGGGGTGTAAAGCCATAACACATGTTATGTTTTTCCAGCAGCAGACTATGATCGATAATGTCAAAAGCTGCACTGAAGTCTAACAAAACATCCCCCATAATCTTTTTTATCATCAATTCCTCTCAGCCAATCATCAGTCTCGTGTCTTTGGCTATGCCGGATTAAGTGATATGACATGCTATTTTATAAAATCCTTTCTCCGTAATTAATATTACTTGATTGAGCTACTCATGTAAATGTAATTAACTAGAAAGTCGGGGCACCACAAAATAATATTTATAGAGCTGTTATCTTCCGAATAAACTATAATAAAGACCTAGTAATATTTTACATCAATAGCAGTCAATATTAATCGTCACCCTATTTCAGTCTCATCTGAAAGTTGTAAATTCTTGGTTATCTTCACGAACCCTGGCTAACAAGTTGAATCAGCAATACAAAATTGGGTTTAATTATTTATTTACTAAATACCTAACTAATCACACAGAATTACATATACACAGAATGAATCATACCTTGATTACAAATTATGTCATAAATGAAAATGTCCCTAGCGGACAGAGCAGATATGACAGCTGGTTACACAAAGGAAAATGGGTTGGGTTTGAGTTGAAAGAGCGGGAAGACTGAAGAACAAAGGGAGAAGCGATGTCTCTATCGGGCCGTAGGCAGCTACTCTATCGTAAATACAGAATCTTGTGCATTCTAAATTACCTGCCCATTTGGAAAAGGAAAATGCAATAAATATTTACTCTGAGCTGCGCTTCGGTAGTTTGGTGGTAGATGGAAGGCCGTGTTGCCCAACAGAGTCCTTTGAAGAATGTCTCTGCTGGTAAATTGGATACGTTGTAGTAATGTTGTTGTGTGGTAGACGGGATACTCTGTCTGTTTTTTCCTAGTCCACGTTTGCAGCTGCTGTTGCTATGTCAACGGCTAGGAGGTATCACTTCTTTAGTGAATAAGAGTTCAAAGTTCATACCATTCGCAACCAAAGCTCACGCTGAGGTTGGCTTCGTTCTGTAGTTATTAGCTGAACAATTCTGACATCGAATCGTCATCCTAATGTACCCGGAACAGCAAGTTATTTGCCCTTTTAACGCAGAGGCTGCAGGCCTCACATACTTGGAACAGGAGGTTACATTTTCGTCAAGGCTTTATATAGTGGAGGGAGAAGGGTGTGTCTTCATAGTTTTATAACCCATGTCCCTTCACAGGGGCGGGCCACTGATTGAGCAGAGCCCTAACCGTATGAAAACCCAAATCTCTCATTTGGAAGCTAGATTTCATCTCTTCACCAATAATTTTATATTCAAACATTTAAATTGCCCAACAATTCATGTGAATCTGATAACTCTAATGTGTAGACTTTCCACTAGATTTTGTCATCTTATCATTGATTAGAATGTCTCAGATGACAACCGAACTGACATCATATTCATTAAGTACCAACCCATATGTTCAACTGGTCGGATTACCAAAATATGGTTCATTTCCCCCCACCTTCTGATGTTCCCAGAATCTCTATGTTAACCAAGGGATTTTCAAATGTCACATCAGTAGGGTAGAGAGAGGAAAAAGGGGGGAGAGGTATTTATGACTGTCATAAACCTACCCCCAGGCCAACGTCATGACATCAGTCATTCGTGTATGCGCTGTGCTTGTTGAATGGCCTTCCTTATTAGTGTGCTGAAAGTCTTGTAAATTTGTTTACTGTAAAATAGCATTGTATCTGGTCAAACACTATTTTTTCCAGAAGTTTACTAAAGGTTGGTAACAGGCTGATTGGCCTGCCATTTGAGCCAGTAAAGGGGGCTTTACTATTCTTAGGTCGCGGAATAAATTTTGCTTCCCTCCAGGCCTGAGGGCACAAACTTTCTAGTTGGCTTAAATTGAAGATATTGCAAATAGGAGTGGCAATTTCTTCCACTATTATCCTCGGTAATTTTCCATCCAGGTTGTCAGACCCCAGTGGTTTGTCATTGTTGAACAATAATTTTGGAATTCAAAAGTACAATTCTTGTCTTTCATAATTTGGTCAGATCTACCTGTTGCTGGCATGTCATGCCTAAATTTCCTAATCTTGCCAATTAAAAAATTATTTAAGTAGTTGGCAATATCAGTGGGTTTTGTGATGAATGAGCCATCTGATTCAGTGAATGATGGAACCAAGTTTGCCTTTTTTTCCCATAATATTTCATTTAAGGTGCTCCAAAGCTTTTTACTGTCAATCTTTATATAATTTATTTTTGTTACATAGTATAGTTCATTGTTCTTTTTATTTAGTCGCATGATTTCTGACTTCCAGTACGTTTGCCAATCAGTTGTGCTGACAGACTTATTTGCCTTACCTTTTGCCTCATCCCTAACAACCATACAATTTTTCAATTCCTCATCAATACACGGGGATTTAACAATTTTTACAGCCATTTTCTTTATGGGTACATGCTTATTAGTAACTGGAATAAGCAATTTCATAAATGTGTCAAGTGCAGCGTCTGGTTGCTCCTCATTACACAACACAGACCAGAAAATGTTCTTTACATCATCAACATATGAATCATTACACAATATTAGGCCCAGCCTTTGGAACTTTGGTTTTCCTAGATATTGCTACTATATTGTGATCACTACATCCTATGGTTTTGGATACTGCATTAAAACACATTTCTGCAGCATTAGTAAAGATGTGATCAATACATGTTGATGATTTCATTCCTGTGCTGTTTGTAACTACCCTGGTAGGTTGACTGACAACCTGAACCAGGTTGCAGGCACTGGTTACAGTTTTTTCTTGTATGGGCAGCTTGATGAAAGCCAGTCAATATTAACATTTTAAATATACTTCTCTGTTTATATCACATACAGTATCAAGCATTTCACACATATTATCCAGATACTGACTGTAAGCACTTGGTAGTCTATAGCAGCTTCCCACAAGAATGGGCTTTAGGTGAGGCAGATGAACCTGTAGCCATACTACTTCAACGGTATTTAAGCATGTCCCAGTTTAGGTCACCTAGCAGCACGAGCTCAGAAGATAGATGGGGGACAATCAATTCACATATATGGTGTCCAGGGCACAGCTGGGGGCAGAGGGTGGTCTATAGCAAGCGGCAACGGTGAGAGACTTGTTTCTGGAAAGGTGAATTTTTAGAAGTAGAAGCTTGAATTGTTTTGGTACAGACCTGGATAGTAAGACAGAACTCTGCAGGCTATCTCTGCAGTAGATTGCAACACCGCCCCCTTTGGCAGTTCTATCTTGGCGGAAAATGTTATAGTTAGGGATGGAAGTTTGGTGGTTTTTGGTGGTCTTCCTAAGCCAGGATTCAGACACGGCTAAGACATCCGGGTTGGCAGAATGTGCTAAAGCAGTGAATAAAGCAAATTTAGGGAGTAGGCTTCTAATGTTAACTTCTTTGGTATAGGGGGCAGCATTTTCACTTTTGGATGAATTTCGTGCCCATAGGGAACTGCCTCCTACTCTGTCCCACATGCTAATATATGCATATTATTATTACTATTGGATAGAAAACACTCTGAAGTTTCTAAAACTGTTTGAATGATGTCTGTGAGTATAACAGAACTCATATGGCAGGCAAAAACCTGAGAAAAAATCCAAACAGGAAGTGAAAAATCTGAGAGTGGTCATTGTTAAAGTCATCGCCTGTTCAATTCCCTGTAATATATGGATCTGTTTGCACTTCATATGCCTTCCACTAGATGTCAACAGTCAGTAGAACGTGGAATGAAGCTTATGCTGTGTTGTGGGACCGGATGGGAGGGGAATGAGTCAGTGGTCTGGCAGATTGCCAGTTCTTGGTCGCGCGCTTTCCTCATTATATCGTCTTGCGTTCCATTACTTATAGAGTCTGAAAAGGTTGGAACTCCGGTTGGAACCTTATTGATATAAATGATAACAACATCCTGAAGATTGATTCTCTACTTACTTTGACCAGTTTATTCGACCTGGAAAATAACTTTTTGAAGTTTTCGTCCGACGTTTGCCTGCATCTGCGCGAGCGTTTGGACACGTGCACTACACATGCTAGTAAAATTAGCTAATTGGACATAAGTAATGGACATTATCGAACAAAACAACGATTTATTGTGGAACTGTCACGATCGTCTTCCTGTGAGAGATTGGACCAAGGCGCAGCGTGTGCAAAATACATCTTCTTTTATTTCAGAAGAGAGAAACAACAAGAAACTAACAACTATACACAAACTAACAAAATAACAAACTGACGACCGTGAAGCTATACAGACAAATAGTGCTGACACAAACACTACACATAGACAATTACCCACCACAGCTAAAGCCTATGGCTGCCTTAAATATGGCTCCCAATCAGAGACAACAATAACCAGCTGTCTGATTGAGAACCAATTCAGGCAACCATAGACTTTCCTAGACACCTACACTGAACACTAACCCATCTACTCTATTTAACCCCCTAAACCATACAACACCCTAGACAATACAAAAACACACAAACCTCCCCATGCCACACCCTGACCTAACTAAAATAATAATGAAAACAAAGATAACTAAGGCCAGGGTGTGACATAACCCCCCCCTTAAGGTGCGAACTCCGGGCGCACCAGCATAAAGTCTAGGGGAGGGTCTGGGTGGGCGTCTGTCCACGGTGGCGGCTCTGGCACTGGTCGTGGTCCCCACCCCACCATAGTCACTACCCGCTTTCGTAGCTTCCTCCAAATGGCCACCCTCCACATTAACCCCACTGGATTAAGGGGCAGCACCGGACTAAGGGGCAGCACCGGACTAAGGGGCAGCACCGGACTAAGGGGCAGCACCGGACTAAGGGGCAGCACCAGGATAAGGGGCAGCACCAGGATAAGGGGCAGCTCCGGACTGAGGGACGGCAGCTCCGGACTGAGGGACGGATCCTGGCTGGATGGCGGATCCTGGCTGGCTGGCGGATCCTGGCTGGCTGGCGGATCCTGGCTGGCTGGCTCTGGCGGATCCTGGCTGGCTGGCGGATCCTGGCTGGTGGCTGGCTCTGGCGGATCCTGGCTGGATGACGGCTCTGGCGGATCCTGGCTGGATGACGGCTCTGGCGGATCCTGGCTGGACGGCTCATGGCTGGCTGACGGATCTGGCTGCTCATGGCTGGCTGACGGATCTGGCTGCTCATGGCTGGCTGACGGATCTGGCTGCTCATGGCTGGCTGACGGATCTGGCTGCTCATGGCTGGCTGACGGATCTGGCTGCTCATGGCTGGCTGACGGATCTGGCTGCTCATGGCTGGCTGACGGATCTGGCTGATCCTGGCTGGCGGAAGGCTCTGGCTGATCCTGTCTGGCGGAAGGCTCTGGCTGATCCTGTCTGGCGGAAGGCTCTGGCTGATCCTGTCTGGCGGAAGGCTCTGGCTGATCCTGTCTGGCGGAAGGCTCTGGCTGCTCCTGTCTGGCGGAAGGCTCTGGCGGCTCCTGTCTGGCGGAAGGCTCTGGCGGCTCCTGTCTGGCGGACGGCTCTGAAGGCTCATGGCAGACGGGCGGCTTTGCAGGCTCAGTACAGACGGGCGGCTTTGAATACTCAGTACAGACGGGCAGTTCATGCGGCGCTTGGCAGACGGACAGTTCAGACGGCGTTGGGCAGACGGGCATTTCAGGCGCCGTTGGGCAGACGGCAGACTCTGGCCGGCTGAGACGCACTGTAGGCCTGGTGCGTGGTGCCGGAACTGGAGGTACCGGGCTGAGGACACGCATCTCAGGGCTAGTGCGGGGAGAAGGAACAGGGCATGCTGGACCCTGGGGACGCACATTAGGCCTAGTGCGTGGTGCCGGAACTGGTGGTACCGGGCTGAGGACACGCATCTCAGGGCTAGTGCGGGGAGCAGCAACAGGACGCACAGGACTCTGGGGACACACAGGAGGCTTGGTGCGTGGTGTAGGCACTGGTGGTAAAGGGCTGGAGACACGCACCATAGAGCTAGTGCGTGGAGGAGGCACAGGGCTCTGAAGACGCACAGGAAGCCTGGTGCGTGGTGTAGGCACTGGTGGTACTGGGCTGGAGCGGGGAGGTGGCGCCGGAAATACCGGACCGTGCAGGCGTACTGGCTCCCTTGAGCACTGAGCCTGTCCAACCTTACCTGGTTGTATGCTCCCCGTCGCCCGACCAGTGCGGGGAGGTGGAATAACCCGCACCGGGCTATGTAGGCGAACCGGGGACACCATGCGTAAGGCTGGTGCCATGTAAGCCGGCCCGAGGAGACGCACTGGTGGCCAGATGCGTTGGGCCAGCTTCATGACATCCGGCTCAACGCTCAATCGAGCCCGGCCGATACGTGGAGCTGGAATGTACCGAACCGGGCTATGCACGCGTACAGGAGACACCATGCGCTCTACTGCGTAACACGGTGTCTGCCCGTACTCTCGCTCTCCACGGTAAGTACAGGGAGTAGGCGCAGGTCTCCTACCTGACTTCGCCACACTCCCTTTAAGGCCCCCCCCAAGTAATTTTTGGGTTGTACTCACGGGTTTCCAGCCTTGCTTCCGTGCTGCCTCCTCATATCGCCTCCTCTCGGCTTTAGCTGCCTCCAGCTCTTCACGAGGGAGGCGATATTCTCCCGGTTGTGCCCAAGGTCCCTTACCATCCAGTATCTCCTCCCATGTCCATGAATCCTGTGTAGGTGGGTCCTGTTGCCGCTTGACACGCCGCTTGGTCCTAGATTGGTGGGTAATTCTGTCACGATCGTCTTGCTGTGAGAGATTGGACCAAGGCGCAGCGTGTGCAAAATACATCTTCTTTATTTTAAGAAGAGAGAAAAAACAAACAAGAAACGAACAACTAATCACGAACTAACAAAATAACAAAACTGATGACCGTGAAGCTATACAGACAAATAGTGCTGACACAAACACTACACATAGACAATTACCCACAAACAGCTAACGCCTATGGCTGCCTTAAATATGGCTCCCAATCAGAGACAACAATAACCAGCTGTCTGATTGAGAACCAATTCAGGCAACCATAGACTTTCCTAGACACCTACACTGAACACTAACCCATCTACTCTATTTAACCCCCTAAACCATACAACACCCTAGACAATACAAAAACACACAAACTTCCCCATGTCACACCCTGACCTAACTAAAATAATAATGAAAACAAAGATAACTAAGGCCAGGGTGTGACAGGAACTAGGATTCCTGGCACTGCATTCTGATGAAGATAATCAAAGGTAAGGGAATATTTATGATGTAATTTCGTATTTCTGTTGACTCCAACATGGCGGAGAAATGTTGTTACTATCTGAGCGCCGTCTCAGATTATTGCATGGTGTGCTTTTTACAAAAGTTTTTTTTAAATCTGACACAGCGGTTGCATTAGGAACAAGTGTATCTTTAATTATATGTAAAACATGTATCTTTCATCAAAGTTTATGATGAGTATTTATTTTATTTGACGTGGCTCTCTGTAATTACTCCGGATATTTTGGAGGCATTTCTAAACATGGCGCCAATGTAAACCGAGATTTGTGGATATAAATATGCACATTATCAAACAAAACATAAATGTATTGTGTAACATGGTGTCATATGAGTGTCATCTGATGAAGATGTTCAAAGGTTAGTGATTAATTTTATCTCTTTCTGGTTTTTGTTACTACTATCTATTGCTGGGAAAATGGCTATGTTTTTCTGTGGCTATGTACTGAGCTAACATAATTGTTTGGTGTGCTTTCCCCGTAAATCCTTTTTGAAATCATGTGATTTCATGAAAGATTGATTTTTATAGTAATATATTTGAATTTGTAATAATATGAGATTGATTTTAAGAAATTTGGCTTAGTTAAGTTGATTAATATTATGGTGTTTCCATTCAGAGAAAAATTGTTAATTTGTAAATTCAGACCGTTTTGCTCTCGGAGCACACACTGGACATTCGGGCCGAAGAGTAGGGTTGATTTGAGCATTCTGGCCTTACAACGGCAGTCAAGCACCCAAGCTAATGTTGGCTAGCTACTTCCAGAAACAAATGAGAGCACTCTGACCATTTTACTCGTCATAGCAGAGCTGGTAAGGCAGTTTTCGTGTTAACCAGAGCGTTGGTGACAATTTAATTACGCTTTTTTCCCGACGTTTCCTGACACCGGCCATATTCAATGGGTGTGGAGTGCTCGTAAAGTAATTATTCCGAGCTCTGGTACACTCAGACAATTGCTCTGAAATCAGTGTTGATAGTAGGCTGGACACATGAAATGTTTAACAAAGTTCTTTTCTGATTCAAACGAGTTCATCGCATCTGCCGTGGAGCCCTGTTTCATAATATGACCACAATCCCAGCTGCTTGACGTCGTTTTGAAGTAATCGCAAAACAACTGGCCTTATTCTAGTGCATTTTTCACCCTGCCAGCTCCTATTAATTCTATTGAGCACCGTGGCACCAACTCGCCTTCCGAACGTTCTATTCACAGTTTATTGTTGGCAATGAGACCTGCTCACGTTGTTTTATAGTTAAAATAAGCTAGAGGGCAGTATTTTTATGTTTGGAAAAATAACATTCCAAATGTAAGCTGCCTATTTCTCAGGCCCAGATGCTAGAATATGCATATAATTGACAGATTAGGATAGAAAACACAAGTTTCCAAAACTGTCAAAATATTGTCTGTGAGTATAACAGAACTGATTTTGCAGGCGAAAACCTGAGGAAATCCAACCAGGAAGTGCCTCTTATTTTGAAAAATCCCTGTTCCATTGCCTGCCTTTCCTCCATTTAAAGAGATATCAACCATATTCATTTCCTATGTCTTCCACAGGGTGTGAACAGTCTTTAGACATAGTTTCAAGCTTTTATTCTGAAAAATGAGCGAGATTTATCAAATCGCGTCAGTGGATTCAGGCTTGTAACTTCATAAACGAATAAGAAATCACAGTTTTAGTAGAAGGACACACTCTTGGAAATTCGTGTTTGTGCGCGCCATGAAGAAATTACGCACCTGCTAATATCGGTTTGCTTTTGAGCATACTTCTTTCCGAAATAAATATTATAGTTTGATTACATTTTATGGTATCTGAGAAGTAAATAGAAACTTATTTTGACTTGTTGAAACAAAGTTTAGGGGTAGATTTTCGGATTCCTTTCTCTGCAAGTAGAACGAGTGGATTACTCAAATTGATGGCACCAATTAAACAGACTTTTTGGGATATAAAGATGGATTTTATCTAACAAAACGACACTACATGTTATAAATGGGACCCTTTAAATGACAAATCAGGGGAAGATTTTCAAAAAGTAAATGAATATTTAATCTTTATATGTGAATGTGCCGGTGAAAAAATATTTTGATGTGAGGCGCCATCCTCAAACAATCGCATGGCATGTTTTCACTGTAATAGCTACTGTAAATTGGACAGTGCAGTTAGATTAACAAGAATTTAAGCTTTCAGCTGATATAAGACACTTATATGTACCTAAATGTTTAAAAACGAATATAAATATTAGAATTTATTTGAATTGCGCACCCTCCAGTTTTACTGGAAGTTGTCCCACTAGCGGGACCCTGATCCTTTAAGAATTTTTTCAGCCTTGGGTGAATTTTGACTCATTCTATCGTCCAGCCTATAGATAGCCAGAACGAATTTACGAAAGCACCCGAATATCCATTGAGAAAGCACAACTATACCATTTAGCTAAGCTATGAATGCAGAGAATAATCAAGTCAATTTACGTTGGGTAGTTAGATAGCCTATAGTTAATATACTGGCAGGTTTGATGTATAACTACTAACGTTAGGTAGCTAGCTAACATACCGGTACATAGTGCTGTAATGATATGCTATGTGATTCGTAAGGACAGCGTAGCCAACATAACTTGTAAGGTAAGTTATTTGAATGGTCATTACTTTATTACACTGAGTAGCAAGCTACCCCTTGGTTGTTAGGGCAAATCTGGTCTGTGATACGAGGGGGGGTTTTCACACCGAGCTCAGCTATTAGACTATTCTTTAGTAAAGGTTGAATAGTCTATTGTTCCGCTATCAGCCCTCCTCCCCAACTTGCAACAAATTGCAAATCTTCGGTTGGGCGTCAAGAATTCTGCATAAAGTAGCACGTTTGTATGGTGTGGTTATTCACAGGCAAATTGTTATATGCAATGGAGGTACATTTGTGTCTTTTTGTCGAGAGCTAAACCTTTTTTATTTTCAATCAAAATAATTGTTCTGAAAGCTACTTTTTTCCGTCACAAAGGAAGTTAAAGCGGACACCTAAGAAGATGGCATCTCAGGTAAGCAGCACTGGGCTGTATTGACATATCCTAAAAATGACATCTGCTGCTTTAGATTGAATGGTCATATCTCAGTTATTGTTCTCATATCTATAAAAAATATGCTGTTTTCTTTACTTTCAGAGAGCAAGCTGACCAAGGGGTTGAAAATGTAGATATTGCCAAATGTTCAAGCTTTATTGCTGACAAAAGTGTCCATAACCAGAGGTAATTAAACTGTTCTGTGTTCCTTTTCTCCATCTCTGCCTATCTTGTTGTTAATTTTTTTTTAAATTAAGATGTCAGTTGCTAATTTTCAGATTTACACCACATCAACACAGCCATTTTCACTGGACTATCTGTCCAGTCAGGATTTCCCTGGGGGTTAGCCTTGCAATAACCAAGTGGTGAGACACATAGCCCTCTATATTTAAATGTTTCAGGTACACTCCGATAGGAGTCTGCGTCACATACAGTATCTTCTATTGACATTATCTGCTATTGTTTGTCCTCATATGTCTGTGTTACGTGAATTATGTTATCAATGTTCATAAACAAGTACTCTGTAGCCACTGAGTGTGTACACCAGGTGAGACAACACACACACAATAACAGTCTCTCTCCTTCATCCCTCTCCCCCTTCTCCCTAAATCCTCTAGGTTATATCAGCTGTTTTGGTGAACCCCTCCCGCAGCTGAACTGGCTGACACAGAGGGCACAGCATGATCGTAGGTGAGATGTCACTTGGTCGGGTCAACAGGAAGTATTATTAAAGAGATGCTTTACATTGAAATACAGACAGAGATGTAGTAGTCCCAAAGTTAAGAATCCAAGGTCAGTTTTGCATTTCACCTCCTGATTTAAGATGACTGACCGTGTTAGAATAAAAAAAAACAAGGCTTAATCATGCTCTCTCGTCTGCAGGTATGTTTTGATGTGAGAGAGGAAAGCCAGTCCCGTCATCGCCACCTCACCCGCTCTTAATTGATTGCCTCGCCTGGTTCACCAACTACTTCTCTGATCGAGTTCAGTGTGTCAAATCGGAGGGTCTGTTGTCCGGGCCTCTGGCAGTCTCTATGGGGGTGCCACAGGGTTCAATTCTTGGACCGACTCTCTTCTCTGTTTACATCAATGATGTCGCTCTTGCTGCTGGTGATTCTCTGATCCACCTCTACGCAGACGACACTATTCTGTATACTTCTGGCCCTTCTTTTGACACTGTGTTAACAACCCTCCAGGCGAGCTTCAATGCCATACAACTCTCCTTCCGTGGCCTCCAACTGCTCTTAAATACAAGTAAAACCAAATGCATGCTCTTCAACCGATCGCTGCCTGCTCCTGCCCGCCTGTCCAACATCACTACTTTGGACGGCTCTGACTTAGAATATGTGGACACCTACAAATACCTAGGTGTCTGGTTAGACTGTAAACTCTCCTTCCAGACTCACATCAAACATCTCCAATCCAAAGTCAAATCTAGAATTGGCTTCCTATTCCGCAACAAAGCATCCTTTACTCATGCTGCCAAACATACCCTTGTAAAACTGACCATCCTACCAATCCTCGACTTCGGTGATGTCATTTACAAAATAGCCTCCAAAACCCTACTCAATAAATTGGATGCAGTCTATCACAGTGCCATCCGTTTTGTCACCAAAGCCCCATATACTACCCACCACTGCGACCTGTACACTCTCGTTGGCTGGCCCTCGCTTCATACTCGTCGCCAAACCCACTGGTTCCAGGTCATCTACAAGACCCTGCTAGGTAAAGTCCCCCCTTATCTCAGCTCGCTGGTCACCATAGCAGCACCTACCTGTAGCACGCGCTCCAGCAGGTATATCTCTCTAGTCACCCCCAAAACCAATTCTTCCTTTGGACGCCTCTCCTTCCAGTTCTCTGCTGCCAATGACTGGAACAAACTACAAAAATCTCTGAAACTGGAAACACCTATCTCCCTCACTAGCTTTAAGCACCAGCTGTCAGAGCAGCTCATAGATTACTGCACCTGTATATAACCCATCTACAATTTAGCCCAAACAACTACCTCTTTACCTACTGTATTTATTTATTAATTTATTTTGCTCCTTTGCACCCCATTATTTCTGTCTCTACTTTGCACTTTCTTCCACTGCAAACCAACCATTCCATTGTTTTTTTAGTTTTTATTTTACTTGCTGTGTTGTACTCACTTCGCCTCCATGGCCTTTTATATTTTTATTTATTTATACATATATTTGTTTGCCTTCACCTCCCTTATCTCACCTCACTTGCTCACATTGTATATAGACTTATTTATTTTTTTTCACTGTATTATTGACTATATGTTTGTTTTACTCCATGTGTAACTATGTGTTGTTGTATGTGTCGAACTGCTTTGCTTTATCTTGGCCAGGTCGCAATTGTAAATGAGAACGTGTTCTCAATTTGCCTACCTGGTTAAATAAAGGTTAAATAAAAAATAAAAAAATAAAAAAATTAAGATAATCTTTGGGTCAACTGGGGGCCCAAGGCTGGTTAGGAGACACCGCAATTGTGATGAACTGAGAGAATATTAGGGTAGCACTGTAATTCATGATCATATGCTGTCTGCCGCTGTTCTTACCTCTTTCCCTTTCTGTCTTCTTACACCTCTCTCCCCACCTTGTCTTTCTTCCTCGTTTTATAACGCACACCATAACTGCATTGAAGTACAGATTGAACTTGTATTTGTAATATTGCAATTATCATAATTATAATGCATTTATGTATTTATAACGCATGGATAATGAACTTCTTTCAAGAAACCGTTTCAAATTCTCCACCGGTTGAAATTAAGTATCTCATTGAAATACTATCCTGTGTCCTTAGATCAATGCAGATGAAGGGAGTAAGATATTTATAGTTTTGTTTTCTGTATATATGAATTTCAAATCAATCATGTTTCTATTCTATTGCATAGTTACAATGTGTAATCATTGATGTCCCAGGAGCAGGAGTAGTAAACACTGTTGAAGTGTATAATTGTAATACATACATGCAGACATAGCACCATTCAAATAATGGAGTTTGACATGACTGAAAAAGAATGTCTCACAGAGATTCATACCTGAACCGCAACTTTATTTGCCAAGGAAGAGTACATGATCAGTGAATATATTAAATGTACAGGCTACAATGTGGGAATCTCATGCGTGGTAACAACTACAGTACATGTGTATATAGGACTTGCATCCTTGAAACAATGAAGTTATTATATTCTACTCTATCCATAGGCGTCAATAATGCCATTCAGACATGAAGTTCAAGTAAAATAAAATAAAAGTTTATTTGTCACGTGCGCCGAATACAACAGGTGAAATACAACCTTACAGTGAAATGCTTACTTACAGGCTCTAACCAATAGTGCTGTCACGACTTCCGCCGAAGTCGGCTCCTCTCCTTGTTCAGGCGGCTTTCGGCGGTCGACGTCACCGGGTTTCTAGCCATCGCCACTCCATTTTTCATTTTTCCATTCGTTTTGTCTTGTTCCCTGCACACCTGGTTTTCATTCCCCAATCACACTACATGTATTTATTCCTCTGTTCCCCTCATGTCTTTGTGTGTGATTGTTTAATGTTACGTGTCATTTTTTGACGTGCTATTTCTGGTGTGCGTTTATTTCCGTGTTTTATATTCAGGAGGTATTTTTATTTGTTTGTACTTTATTATTGTGACTGTTTTTGTACTTTGGCATATTGGATGGTTTCGACGCAGTGGCGTCCGTCTGTTGGTTTCTCCTGCCTAAATAAAGTGTGCGGCTGTTCACAAATCTCTGCTCTCCTGCACCGTTCCCAGTTGACAAGTGCAAAAAATGTGTTAGGTGAACAATAGGTAAGTAAAGAAATAAAACAACAGTAAAAAGACAGGCTATATACAGTAGCGAGGCTACATACAGACACCGGTTAGTCAGGCTGATTGAGGTAGTATGTACATGTAGATATGGTTAAAGTGACTATGCATATATGATAAACAGAGAGTAGCAGCAGCGTAAAAAGAGAGGTTGTGGGGGGGGGGCACACAATGAAAATAGTCCGGGTAGCCATTTGATTACCTGTTCAGGAGTCTTATGGCTTGGGGGTAAAAACTGAGAATACTTTTTGTCCTAGACTTGGCACTCCGGTACCGCTTACCATGCGGTAGTAGAGAACAGTCTATGACTGGGGTGGCTGGGGTCTTTGAACATTTTTAGGGCCTTCCTCTGACACCGCCTTGTGTAGAGGTCCTGGATGGCAGGCAGCTTAGCCCCAGTGATGTACTGGGCCGTATGCACTATCCTCTGTAGTGCCTTGCGGTCAGAGGCCGAACAATTGCCGTACCAGGTGATGCAACCAGTCAGGATACTCTCGATGTTGCAGCTGTAGAACCTTTTGTCTTGGTGTGTTTGGACCATTCTAGTTTGTTGTTGATGTGGACACCAAGGAACTTGAAGCTATCAACCTGCTCCACTACAGCCCCGTTGATGAGAATGGGGGCGTGCTTTGTCCTCCTTTTCCTGTAGTCCACAATCATCTCCTTAGTCTTGGTTACGTTGAGGGATAGGTCGTTATTCTGGCACCACCCGGCCAGGTCTCTGACCTCCTCCCTGTAGGCTGTCTCGTCGTTGTAGGTGAACAGGCCTACCAATGTTGTGTCGTCTGCAAACTTAATGATGGTGTTGGAGTCGTGCCTGACCATGCAGTCGTGGGTGAACAGGGAGTACAGGAGGGGACTGAGCACGCACCCCTGTGGAGCTCCAGTATTGAGGATCAGCGTGGCAGATGTGTTGCTACATTCCCTCGCCCCTGTGGAGCTCCAGTATTGAGGATCAGCGTGGCAGATGTGTTGCTACATTCCCTCACCGCCTGGTGGCGGCCTGTCAGGAAGTCCAGGATCCAGTTGCAGAGGGAGGTGTCCAAGGATCCTTAGCTTAGTGATGAGCTTTGAGGGTACTATGGTGTTGAACGCTGAGCTGTAGTCATTGCATTCTCACATATGTGTTCCTTTTGTCCAGGTAGGAAAGGGCAGTGTGGAGTGCACAGATCTGTGGATCTGTTTGGGCGGTATGCAAATTGTAGTGGGATAATGATGTTGATGCCATTACCAACCTTTCAAAGCACTTCATGGCTATGGATGTGAGTGCTATGGGTCTGTAGTCATTTAGGCAGGTTGCCTTTGTGTTCCTGGGCACAGGGACTATGGTGGTCTGCTTGAAACATGTTGGTATTACAGACTCAATCAGGGACATGTTGAAAATGTCAGTGAAGACACCTGCCAGTTGGTCAGCACATGCCCGGAGCACACATCCTGGTAATCCGTCTGGCCCCGCAGCCTTGTGTATGTTGACCTGTTTAAAGGTCTTACTCACGTCGGGTACATAGAGCGTGATCACATAGTCCTCTGGAACAGCTGATGCTCTCATGCATTCCTCAGTGTTGCTTGCCTCGAAGCGAGCATAGAAGTGATTTAGCTTGTCTGGTAGGCTCGTGTCACTGGGCAGCTCGCGGCTGTGCTTCCCTTTGTAGTCTGTAATAGTTTGCAAGCCCTGCCACATAAGACAAGCGTCGGAGCCGGTGTAGTATGATTCAATCTTAGCCCTGTATTGACGCTTTGCCTGTTTGATAGTTCGTCGCAGGTCATAGCAGGATATCTTGTAAGCTTCCGGGTAAGAGTCCCGCACCTTGAAAGCGGCAGCTCTACCCTTTAGCTCAGTGTGATTGTTGCCTGTAATCCATGGCTTCTTGTTGGGGTATGTACGTTCAGTCAGTGTGGGGACGATGTCCTCGATGCACTTATTGATAAAGCCAGTGATTGAAGTGGTGTACTCCTCAATGCCATTGGAAGAATCCCGGAACATGTTCCAGTCTGTGATAGCAAAACAGTCCTGTAGTTTAGCATCTGCTTCATCTGACCACTTTTTTATATACCAAGTCACTGGTGCTTCCTGTTTAATTTTGTATTTGTGTTTTTTAATGTTTTAGGGACTCCTGAGAAAACCAGCAAACCAGGCTGTCATCTTGTGAAACAGTGGATGTAAAGAATCTAGCTAGCTAAAGCATTTACTGCAAATTTAATATACAATTGTGTGAGCTTGCCTTGCAATGGAGCTGAAGTAACATAGCTAGCTATCTATTTACTTGCTTATTGTGTAGTGGAGGATAAAAATGCTGACAGCTTACTTATTATTGATACAACAACTATGATAGCTGAGGTTCATAGATAGGTTCTGAAGTAATATTCATACCAAACGTTTTAGGGTCCATACATACTGTAGCTGTCACGTTCGTTATAAGGATAAGACTAAGGCGCAGCGTGAGTAGAGTTCCACATATTTTAATAAACTGAAACTCACCAAAACAAAAAAGAACAAAATAAACGTGAAGCTACTGGTATGCACTCAGGCAACTCAATCTAGACAAGATCCCACAACTAATAATGGGGAAAATGGCTCCCTAAATATGATCCCCAATCAGAGACAACGATAAACAGCTGTCTCTGATTGGGACCATATCAGGCCAACATAGACATACAAACACCTAGATGACCCACCCTAGTCACTCTCACGCCCCAACCAACACAGAGAAAAACAGCTTACTATGGTCAGGGAGTGACCCCCCAAAGGTGCGGACTCTGACCGCAAAACCTGACACAATAGGGGAGGGTCCGGGTGGGCATCTATGATGGATGACGCAGGGCATCGGGGATGGCTCCAGGGGCGCATCGCTGGAAGCTCCAGACCGTGGGTCATCGCCGGAGGCCCTGGACCGTGGATCGTCGCCGGAGGTTCCGGACCGTGGATCATTGATGGAGGAACCGGACCGTGGATCGTCGCCGGAGGAACCGGACCATAGATCGTCGCAGGAGGCTCTGGACTGAGAACCCCTGCTGAAGGCTGGATCGTCGCTGGAGGCTCCGGTCCGCCGACCGTCGCTGGAGGCTCCGGTCCGCCGACCGTCGCTGGAGGTTCCGGTCCGCCGACCGTCGCTGGAGGTTCCGGACCGCCGACCGTCGCTGGAGGCTCCGGACCGCCGACCGTCGCTGGAGGCTCCGGACCGCCGACCGTCGCTAGAGGCTCCGGACCGCCGACCGTCGCTGGAGGCTCCGGACCGCCGACCGTCGCTGGAGGCTCCGGACCGCCGACCGTCTCTGGAGGTTCCGGACCGCAGACCGTCTCAGGAGGTTCCATACCGTAGACCGTCTCAGGAGGTTCCGGACCGCAGACCGTCTCAGAAGGTTCCGGACCGCAGACCGTCTCAGAAGGTTCCGGACCGCAGACCGTCTCAGGAGGTTCCGGACCGTAGACCGTCTCAGGAGGTTCCGGACCGTAGACCGTCTCAGGAGGTTCCGGACCGTAGACCGTCTCAGGAGGTTCCGGACTGTAGCCCGTCGTTGGAGGTTCCAGACTGTGAAACGTCGAACTGGGAACTGTAGCCGGAAGCTCTGGACTGGGAACTGTCGCCGGAAACTCCGGACTGGGAACTGTCGCCGGAAGTTCTGGACTGTGGAGGCGCACTGGAGGCCTGATGCGTGGGACCGGTACCGGTGGCACCGGGCTGATGACACGCACCTCAGGGCGAGTGCGGGGAAGAGGCACAGGACGTACTGGACTGTGGATGCGCACTGGAGACCTGATGCGTGGGACCGGTACAGGTGGCACCGGCCTAATGACACGCACCTCAGGGCGAGTGGGGAGAGGAGGCACAGGACGTACTGGACTGTGGAGGCGCACTGGAGATCTGATGCGTGGGACCGGTATAGGTGGCACCGGGCTGATGACACGCATCTCAAGGCGAGTGCGGAGAGGAGGCACAGGACGTACTGGACTGTGGAAGCGCACTGGAGACCTGATGCGTTGGACCGGTACAGGTGGCACCGGGCTGATGACACGCACCTCAGGGCGAGTGCGGGGAAGAGGCACAGGACGTACTGGACTGTGGATGCGCACTGGAGACCTGATGCGTGGGACCGGTACAGGTGGCACCGGCCTAATGACACGCACCTCAGGGCGAGTGGGGAGAGGAGGCACAGGACGTACTGGACTGTGGAGGCGCACTGGAGATCTGATGCGTGGGACCGGTATAGGTGGCACCGGGCTGATGACACGCATCTCAAGGCGAGTGCGGAGAGGAGGCACAGGACGTACTGGACTGTGGAAGCGCACTGGAGACCTGATGCGTTGGACCGGTACAGGTGGCACCGGGCTGATGACACGCACCTCAGGGCGAGTGTGGGGAAGAGGCACAGGACGTACTGGACTGTGGAGGCGCACTGGAGACCTGATGCGTGGGACCGGTACAGGTGGCATCGGACAGCTAACATGCTCCTCAGGGCGAATGCCGTGCATACCACGTCAAACCAACAGCTCTCTCTTTTCACTCTCCTCCAATTTGATCAACAACTCCTCGAAGGTCTCTAACTCTCCCCTCCGTTCACTCTCCTGCAATTTGTCCAATAACTCCTCGACAGTCTCTGACTCACCCCTCAACTTCGCCGACTGCTCCATGTGCCCTACCAAAAAATATTCTTTGGGTTTCTGTGGCCTACCTCCCCGACGTCGTTGCTGTCCTCTCATGTTCCTAGGTGACTCCCACCAAGGAAGACGATCCTGTCCTGCCAGGATTTCCTCCCAAGTCCAGGATCCCTTCCCATCCAGGATCTCTTCCCAAGTCCAGGATACTTCCTCCTCCTGGGCACGATGCTTGGTCCTTTGTTGGTGGGATCTTCTGTCACGTTCGTTATAAGGATGAGACCAAGGCGCAGCGTGAGTAGAGTTCCACATATTTTAATAAAGTGAAACTCACCAAAACAAAACAATAAAGAACAAACGAAACGTGAAGCTACTGGTATGCACTCAGGCAACTTAATGTAGACAAGATCCCACAACTAACAATAGGGAAAATGGCTACCTAAATATGATCCCCAATCAGAGACAACAATAAACAGCTGTCTCTGATTGGGAACCATATCAGGCCAACATAGACATACAAACACCTAGATGACCCACCCTAGTCACTCTCACGCCCCAACCAACACAGAGAAAAACAGCTTACTATGGTCAGGGCGTGACAGTAGCTAGCTACACATCCATAGGCTGCCAACTATTTTGTGGTTGTCTGGAGCAATGAATCCGTGACGCTGGGTACTTCTAAGTCCCGCGGTGCAAGCTCGCATCTTTTAAAGGAGGAATCATTGTACACACACCTATGCATGGATGAACAAACAAACAGATTTCATAGTCTCCTAAATTTTACGTTGGACTTACTGTTAACCATAGCGTTGGGAAGTATGGAGGCCATGTTGGCCTGTTGGGGCAATAGTCGGATGGAGTCCAGTAATCTGGATGGGTTTATCCTCTCAGAGAGAGCTGCCTGGTTGACTGCCTGGAGACGGGAGTAGAAGTCCACAGCAAACGCAGCTAACTCCTCTCCTTCCATGATGGGTTTGGTTGTAGTGCACCAAAGTTGTCCACCTGAGAAAAAAAAACATTGAGCAATTCAGCACTTCAATTCTAAATATGTGTTCTTCTTTGTAGTATTCAGACAGATACTGTCTGCTTGAATATCAGTTCAAATATATATTGTAGAAAAATCTAACTATGCCTGCAATAATACACTGATGTTGTATATGAAGTATTGTATAGTTTATAGTAATATAGTATATGCTCTCTGCTTTACTTCGCACACTGATCAAATGTTTAGGGCTTAGGCTACATGATAAATAGGTAATTTTCAGATACACTTTCAGATACACATTTTCAGCTTGAAAATGCACTAAATTAATTATCTCTGTGCAAGTCAAACATGAGTTAAACCGGTGTAATCCACTTCACCTCATTCAGGAAAGTATCTCAGACCCATACCATTTATCCACATTTTGTTATGTTACAGCCTTATTCTAAAATGTATAAATACATTGTTTCCCTCATCAGTCTACACACAAAAACCCACAATGACATTGTGAAAACAGGTTTTTAGAAATTTTACACATTTCAAAAAAAGATTTACAAGCATTCGCATAACCTTATTTACAAGCATTCGGACCCATTTGCTATGAGACTCGAAATTGAGCTCAGGTGCATCATGTTTCCATTGATCATCCTTGAGATGTTTCTACAACTTGATTGGAGTCCACCTGTGGTAAATTCAATTGATTGGACACACCTGTCAGAGCAAAAACCAAGCCTTGAGGTTGAAGGAATTGTCTGTAGAGATCCCAGACAGGATTGTGTCGAGGCACAGAACTGAGGAAGGGTAACAAAACCTTTCTGCTGCATTGAAGGTCCCCTGTGGCCTCCATAATTCTTAATTGGAAGAAGTTTGGAACCACCAAGACTCTTCCTAGAGCTGGCCGCCCGGCCAAACTGAGCAATCGGAGGAGAAGGGCCTTGGTCAGGGAGGTGACCAAGAACCCAATGGTCACTCTGACAGAGCTCCATCTGACAGAGCTCCAGAGTTCCTCTGTGGAGATGGGAGAACCTTCCAAAAGGACAAACATCTCTGCAGCACTCCACCAATCAGGCCTTTATGGTAGAGTGGCCAGATGGAAGCCACTCCTCCCCAGGCACATGACAGCCCGCTTGGAGTTTGCCAACATGCACCAAAAGAACACTGACCATAAGAAACAAGATTCTCTGGTCTGATGAAACCAAGATTGAACTATTTTTCCTGAATGCCAAGCATCACATCTGGAGGAAACCTGGTACCATCCCTACGGTGAAGCATGGTGGTGGCATCATCATGCTGTGGGAATGATTTTCAGTGGCAGGGACTGGGAGACTAGTCAGGATTGAGGAAAGAGGAACGGCGCGAGTAGAGAGAGAACCTTCTCCAGAGTGCTCAGGACCTCAGACTGGGGTGAAGGCTTACCTTCCAACAGGACAACGACCCTAAGCACACATTGGCCTTGAATAGCCCAGCCAGAGCCCGGACATGAACCCAATCGAACATCTCTGGAGAGACCTGAAAATAGCTGTGCAGCGACGCTCCCCATCCAACCTGACAGAGCTTGAGAGGATCTGCAGAGAAGAATGGGAGAAACTCTACACATACAGGTGTGCCAAGCTTGTAGCGTCATACCCAAAAAGACTTTAGGCTGTAATCGCTGCCTAAAAACCTGTTTTGGATTTGTCATTATGGGGTATTGTGTGTAGATTGATGAGGGAAATAAACAATTTAATACATTTTAGAATAAGGCTGTAACGTAACAAAGTGTGGAAAAAGTCAAGGGGTCTGAATACTTTCCGAATGCACTATACATCCTAGAACTAACACTTTTCATATGAAAGTCCTGGATAATCTAATTCGACAAGCCTCATTATGGAACATTCTACAGGAGTCCAGAGAACAAACTAATTAGGCAGGAGAACAAGAAAGGAGGGCTTTGGAGCCGTGGTAACATGTATCTCTCTCCCAATGACAGACTATCCATCTTCACCATTGAAGGGATTCAAGTTTTTAATATGACTATTTACAAAAGTCTGGCTGCCGAGATAACGAGCTAACCATGATACGCTGCAGCTTAACACTAGAGGAAATGACAGAGTACTGACAGGTACTGTTTTTTGCGCAGCTTGTTCCAGTCGCCAGCTGCAGCGAACTGAAAAGAGGAGCGACCCAGGGATGTGTGTGCTTTGGGGACCTTTAACAGAATGTGACTGGCAGAACATGATGAGGGCTGCAGTAGGTATCTCAGATAGGGGGGTGTGAGGCCTAAGAGGGTTTTATAAATAAGCATCAACCAGTGGGTCTTGCGACGGGTATACAGAGATGACCAGTTTTCAGAAGAGTATAGAGTTTAGTGATGTGTCCATCTGTGTACACGTTAACCAATTACATGTAAAGTGATGAATTCACATAACTTTCAAATTATACTTTAGTTGCAGGTGATTTCATAGCAAGGTAGTGCATTTTAAAATATACTGTTTATAGTAATAAGTAAGAATTAAAAGAAAATTATGCCAATCTCTTCTCAAAGCCAAGTACCAGCAAAGGTTTGTAAAGGATAAAATTGTCCTGAGGAGGAGAGAATCATAATGTTGTTTTTGTGTAAACAGCAGAAGTTTTTAATTGTCTGCTACAAAATATGCAGTCAAGTGTGTCAGTTGAACTATGCCATCTGTCCACACAGACAGACACACACACACACAGCAGAAAGGCTATTAAAAGTTCACAATACATTTTATTGGAATAGCACCCTGAATCACTGGTGTAATTCAGCAGTGATGGGACTCCCAGGCTTTCTGAAAGTTTGGGCGCTTTCACCAAATTGTGCCGAAAAACGGAATCGAAGAGAATACAAAGAGTGTGCAAAGCTGTCATCAAGGCAAAGGGTGACTACTTTGAAGAATTTAAAATATAATATATATTATGATTTGTTTAACACTTTTTTGGTTACTACAGGATTCCGTTTGTGTTATTTCATAGTTTTGATGTCTTCACTATTATTCTACAGTGTAGAAAATAGTAAAAAATAAAGAAAAACCCTTGAATGAGTAGGTGTGTCCAAACTTTTGACTGGTACTGTATTAACACTACCTTTCAAAAGTGTGGGGTCACTTAGAAATGTCCTTGTTTTTCTCAATGTCAACAGTGAAGAGGCGACTCCGGCATGCTGGCCTTGTAGGCAGAGTTGCAAAGAAAAAGCCATATCTCAGACTTGCCAATAAAAATAAAAGATTAAGATGGGCAAAAGAACACAGACACTGGACAGAGGAACTCTGCCTAGAACGCCAGCATCCCAGAGTTGCCCCTTCACTGATGACGTTGAGACTGATGTTTTGCGGGTACTATTTAATGAAGCTGCCAGTTGAGAACTTGTGAGGCGTCTGTTTCTCAAACTAGACACTCTAATGTACTTGTCCTCTTGCTCAGTTGTGCACTGGGGCCTGCCACTCCTCTTTCAATTCTGGTTAGAGAGAATTTGCGCTGTTCTGTGAAGGGAGTAGTACACAGCGTTGTACCAGATCTTCAGGTCTTTTTTTCTGGTCATTTTGAGCCTGTAATCAAACCCACAAATGCTGATACTCCAGATACTCAACTAGTCTAAAGAAGGCCAATTTTATTGCTTCTTAAATCAGCACTACAGTTTTCAGCTGTGCTAACATAATTGTAAAATGGTTTTCTAATGATCAATTAGCCTTTTAAAATGATAAACTTGGATTAGCTAACACAAAGTGCCATTGGAACACAGGAGTGATGGTTGCTGATAATGGGCCTCTGTACGCCTATGTAGATATTCCATGAAAAATCTGCCGTTTCCAGCTACAATAGTCATTCACAACATTAGCAATGTCTACACTGTATATCTGATCAATTTGATGTTATTTTAATGAACAAAAAATGTGCTTCTCTTTCAAAAACAAGGACATTTCTAAGTGACCCCAAACTTTTGAACGGTAGTGTATATGTGTGCTGGGATGTATACACATTATGGACAGTATGTGGATAGAATATGTAGTACATCTGAAGAATACTTAGGACAGAAGAATATATGTACAGCAGTAGGATAGAAGTGTATATGTACAGCAATAGTTGAATAGGATGACCTTGATTAGAATACATTATATACACATATGAAATGGTATATTGGTAGAGTAACAAATAATGAGAGAACAATTACCTGTTTTTTTTTACCTTTGGATGTTCTTTAAAAAGTTGGTCAGAACACTCCACTGAAAAGTTCTTCATTCCTGCTTTTATTTTTCAAAACAATGGTAAATAAATAACAATACAAAGCTTTCCTCAGTTTTTCTGCTTAAATTACAACTAACATATGGAATCAGTATAAAACCCTCACAAAGAGCAATATAAATATGAGCAGATTATCCACCCTATTATCATCCTCCAGTCTTCCCACCCTGAACCCCCCAAGTGTTCCGTAGTGGAAAGCAATGTCTCTCACTTAACACAAAAATCCAGACCCTCCCTATGATCAAGACTCGGGCTGTTCTGTTTTTTTAATGATAGAATTTGTAATGTTGGCGCAGCGCAGGATGTTATCCGCAAACAATCCCCGCTGCCATTGGTTCCAATGGTTCCAACCCTTACAGGCTAGCCCCATGCCTCATTAGCCCAGGCATATTTAATACAGAAGTTTCTTATCAAATGTGACACCTGCATCTCCAAATGGCACTTCCGCATTCATTGGCATGTATTTGGGTGAGTGGGCTCCAAGGTGCTTTGTGGAGATTAAGAGGGAGAAAGACAGGGAGCGAGAGAATCAACGCTTATTTTATTATTTAGCAAGTCTGGACTGAATCCAAAGGAGTTTTTGTCTTGTTGTTGTAATTAGAAAGACTTTAAAGTGATAACACAGCTGCTGAGGAATATGAATATGTAGAGAGTGCGGCTGAGCTGCATGAACCCTTCCAACCTCACTTCCCTCTCACTCCATTTTTGGCGGAATCACATTTTTTCCAACAACAGAGGCTTTTTCATGGGAGGGAGAAAAACTTGAAGGCAAACATTTTCCTTAGGAAAAATTCAAGACTTGATTGAAGTTATTCTGAGCTACTGTTTGAATGAGTATCATGTGTGAGGCATTCATGCTGGGAAATTTCTGACAGGTATCCACCTAATTTCCATGGAAGAGTGTGCAATTAATTAAGTCACATGACATGATACTCAACCAGCACTCCGCATGGTGCCTCACAGGTGTATGATGCTAGCGTCGACTTTGTAAATTGAGTCCTAACAGACATGATTGCTTGTCACTTAAAAGCTGGTATAAAAAATGTACTGCGGATGTAAGGGAAATTCTTAAAAGCAGGCTGCTGATAGGTACTACCACAGCTCACATATTCAGTGGTGCTAATCAGAGACGGGCTTTTCCTGGCTCATCCCCCTGCCAACCAAAACTCATACATAACAAGGAGATGCAGAGCAGACTGCAGGGATGATGATGTCACATGATAGATATTTCATGCAAATGTTGTTATTATTAGGCAGACAGGCAGGATGATCTCTGTTCTGATCATTTACAGTCAATCAGAGACTGGCCAGGTTTACTCTCAGGGGTGTCGGTATACTGTACTATACTTCTCTGGGGCCACGGTTAGTGCAGAAGGTTGTACAGTTGGCTGTTGGTAGAGGATACATGATTTGATCTATTGCATCTAGTTACTGTATAAGCCCTGGCTCCTGCTTGATTACAGCAAGAACGTAGCCCTGGCTCTAAGTCTTTGGTTAGTGTAACCAGTAACACTATGATCAAATTAAGGTACATGTGGCACATGTAAATCATGATGTTTGTGTAAAAATAACAGAACAGAACTCATATGGCAGGCAAAAACCTGAGAAAAAATCCAAACAGGAAGTGAGAATTCTGAGGCTGGTGGATTTTCAACTCATCGCCTATTGAAATCCCTGTGGGATATGGATCTGTTTGCACTCCCTACGCCTTCCACTAGATGTCAACAGTCTGTAGAACGTTAAATGAAGCTTCTACTGTGATGTTGATCCAAATGGGGGCTGTTTGAGTCATTGGTCTGGCAGAGAGCCAGGTCCTGGTCACGCGCATTCCAAATGATATCAACTTGCGTTCCATTATTTCCACAGACACAAAGGAATTCTCCGGTTGGAACGTTATTGAATATTAAGGATAAGAACATCCGAAAGATTGATTCTATAGTTAGTTTGTCAAGTTTATTCGACCTGTAATATAACTTCTTGAAGTTTTCGTCCGACATTCACCTGGACCTGCACGAGCGTTTGGATGTGTATACTAAACACGCTAACAAAAGTAGCTACTTGGACATGAATAATGGACAGTATCGAACAAAACAACAATTTATTGTGGAACTAGGATTCCTGGGAGTGCATTCTGATGAAGATCATCAAAGGTAAGGGAATATTTATCATGTAATTTCGTATTTCTGTTGACTCCAACATGGCAGAGAAATGTTGTTTATATCTGAGCGCCGTCTCAGATTATTGCATGGTGTGCTTTTTCCGTAAAGATTTTTTTAAATCTGACACAGCGGTTGCATTAAGAACAAGTGTATATTTAATTATATGTAAAACATGTATCTTTCATCAAAGTTTATGATGAGTTTCTGTTATTTGATGTGGCTCTCTGCAATTTCTCCGGATATTTTGGAGGCATTTCTGAACATGGCGCCAATATAAACTGAGATTTCTGGATATAAATATGCACATTATCGAACAAAACATACATGTATTGTGTAACATGATGTCCTATGAGTGTCATCTGATGAAGATCATCAAAGGTTAGTGATTCATTTTATCTCTATTTCTGCTTTTTGTGACTCCTATCTTTGGCTGGGAAAATGGCTGTGTGTTTTTTGGAGTTGGTGGTGATCTAACATAATCATATGTTGTGTTTTCGCTGTAAAGCATTTTTTAAATCGGACACGATGGGTAGATTAACTTCTCTAGGGTAGGGGGCAGCATTCGGAATTTTGGATGAAATGCATGCCCAAATTAAACAACCTGTTTCTCAGGCCCAGAAGATATGATATGCATATAACTGGTAGATTTGGATAGACAACACTCTAAAGTTTCCAAAACTGTTAAAATAGTGTCTGTGAGTTTAACAGAACTGATTTGGCAGGCGAAAACCTGAGAAAAATAAATTCAGGAAGTAGTTTTTTTGGGGGTTTGTAGTTTTCTATTCAATGCCATTACAGTATCCCGTATCCCTTGACTTAGGACTCAACTTGTAGTTTCTATGCCTTCCACTAGATGTCAACAGTCTTTAGAAAGTGTTTCAGTCTTGTATTCTGAAAAATGAGGAAGTAAGAGCAGTCTGAATGAGTGGACCCTAAAGTTTCACAGAGCTTTTTCTTGCGCACAACCGAGAGAGTGCGTTTCTTGTTTACATTTTATATTGACAACGTTATTGTCCTGTTGAAATAGTATCGATTATTTAGACTAAAAACAACCTGAGGTTTGAATATAAACATCGTTTGACATGTTTCTATTAACTTTATGGATACAATTTTGATTTTTTTGTCTTCCTGTTTTGACTGCGTTTGAGCCTGTGGATTACTGAAGAAAAAGCACAAACAAAACTGAGGTTTTTGGGTATAAAGAGACTTTATCGAACAAGATGAACAATTATTCAGTAAATGAATGTCTGCTGAGTGCAACCATATGAATATCATCAAAGGTAAGGGATTCATTTTATCTCTATTTCTAAATTGTGTAACGGTTCTATCTGGCTGGCTACTGTTTGTAATGATTTGTCTTGTGGGCTATGTTCTCATAATCGTAATGTATGCTTTCGCCGTAAAGCATTTTTTAAATCTGACACTGTGGTTGGATTCACAAAAAGTTCATCTTTAAACCTATGTAAAATATGTTTTTTTTCTGAATTTTTATAATGAGTATTTCTGTATTTGAATTTGGCGCCCAGCAGTTTCACTGGCTGTTGAAGAGGTGGGACGCTACCGTCTCACGTGCCCAAGAGAGGTTAACAAGATGTGTATCTTTCATTTGCTGTATTGGACTTGGTAATGTGTGAAAGTTACATATTTAAAAAATATATTTTTTAATTTCCCGCGCTGCCTTTTCAGCGGAATGTTGTGGTGGGGTTCCGCTAACAGAACTTGTGTCCTAGAAAGGTTAACACTTTTTTGGTTACTACATGACTCCATTTGTGTTATTTCATAGTTTTAATGTCTTCACTATTATTCTACAATGTAGAAAATAGTAAAAAATTAAGAAAAACTCTTGAATGAGGAGGTGTGTCCAAACTTTTGATTGGTAATGTATATATTTTTTGGACCAAGTGGACCTACAATTTCAAATCAAATAGCTAAATGATCCATGGTAACACACTGTTTGACTCGTTTGGACGAACTTTGCTGGTCACTTTTTGGAATCCTTTGTGTGCATGTTGAAGAACTTGATTATTGAATTCAATGGCGTCAACTAAACAGCATTTTTGGGATATAAAGAAGGTCTTTATCGAACAAAACGACAATTCATTGTGTAGCTGGGACCCTTGGGATTGCAAATAGAGAAAGATCTTCAAAAGTGGGTGATTTATTTTATCGCTATTTGTTATTCTGTGACGCCTGTCCTGGTTTGGAAAATATGCTAATGTTAGGCGCTGTCCTCAGACAATCAAATGCTATGCTTTTGCCATAAAGCCTTTTTGAAATCTGACAACGCAGTTCGATTACCAAGATTCTAAGCTAAAGAATCATGTATGACACTTGTATTTTCATGAATGTTTAATATTCCCGATTTTGTATTTTGATTTGGGCGTGCTCCGATTTCACTGGATGTTGTCAAATTTGATCCCACTAGCGGGATCTCCGCTCTAAGAGGTTTAAACAAAAACACATAGCTGTACCATATTGATGTATACCTGCACCACTGTAAAGCACAGCCTCCATATGTAATACAGCTAGAAGCTACTACAGCCTGCCATCGTCCAAAACAGGAACTGTACTGATAAGCCATTACCAATTTCTTTCTTTCCATTGTAACAGCAGACATTTTTCTGCCATTGGCCCCAGTGTAACCCTGCTGCGTCCCGACTGCATATTTCCATTACGTTCCCTCAGAGCAACCAACTTCCATAAGGCTGTTACATATCCGTCAGAGAGAAGGGGAATGAGGGGGGAGATGGGAGAGAGAGATGATACATCTAAGTGCAACAACTGGGGCCTAGCTACAATCTAATGAACAATCTAAACTAGTCCTAACAACCGTCTATGAGCATCAGGGACTAGGGTACGATAGGGACTTAAGTTTTGTTGTCTCATCCAGCGTTTATCAGACCATGCTTTGCGTCATCAGTCCTCCGGAAAAGTGTAGCGAAATGCTTGTGCTTCTAGTTCCGACATGTGTATGTGACAAATAAAATGTGATTTGATTTGATTTGATTTGACTTGACCTCCCGAAAACATCCAGCAGAGTTGAATAATCTCATCCATTTCGTTATTTTCCTCTGACATACCATACCATGCATTCAATTATGTGAGGCACCCTGCGGCACCCTGAGGTGACTGTTAGATGGTGGTGCGGTCAGCCCAATGTATCACCATACTGCCTGCCCTCTACAGCACCTGGTGTCACAGGACGGCCAAGAAGATCATCAAGGACCTCAGCCACTCGAGCCACGGCCTGTTCATCCCGCTACCATCTAGAAGGCGAAGACAGTACAGGTGCATCAAAGCTGGAAAAACAGCTTCTATCTGCTGGCCATCAGACTGTTAAATAGTCACCACTCGCTGGCCTCCAGCCGGAACCCTGCCCTGAACTTTAGACACTGTTACTAGCTGCCTACCACTCGATACTCAACCCTGTAAACTGGTCTCACTTTAATGTTTGCATACTGTTTTACCCATGTATATACTGTATTCTAGTCGAGGCTTTACAGGAGTACTGATCGGTCTGAGCTGTCTAATTGTGGGAACCATATTCCTAATACATAATGAACCACTCGAGAAGGCAGAAGGTGGTAACTTGACCCATAATGTGGAAGAAGAGGATTTAGCATTACCAAGATACCAGAGGTCACTTAATCTGGATAAAAAGGAAGTGAGAGTAGAGTTGGGGAAGGATGTCTCAATTGAGTTCTATGTAGACCAAATAGGGTCCCTAACCTCCTGGCAGTCGAGGACTCTGACTTCATGGAGAAGATATCTGTGTAGATCCCCGTGTAACTCATGGAATCAGGTCATAGCTCACACAGAGAGGGAAGACTATGTAAATCCACACTCCCAATATAAAAACAGATGGAGTATAGTAAAGGTGAGGGTTTTTGACTGCAATCCGGAGCGAGGGAAGTATTGCATAAAGGTACGAATTACTTGAAAAAGTGTCACTTCATGTGTACTGTTTGATAGAGGCGCAAGACCAGAAAGCATGCTTGAGTTTGTTTTCTTCCTGTATTGAACACATCATCCCGTCTTCAATTTTATCGATTATTTACTTTAAAAAATACCTAAAGTTGTATTACAAAAGTAGTTTGAAATGTTTTGGCAAAGTTTACAGGTAACTTTTGAGATATTTTGCCGTCACGTTGCGCAAGTTGGAACCGGTGTTTTTCTGGATCAAACGCGCCAAATAAATGGACATTTTGGATATATATTGACGGAATTAATCAAACAAAAGGACCATTTGTGATGTTTATGGGACATATTTGAGTGCCAACAACAGAAGCTCGTCAAAGGTAAGGCATGAATTATATTTTTATTTCTGCGTTTTGTGTCGCGCCTGCAGGGTTGAAATGTTTTCTCTCTTTTGTTTACTATGGTGCTATGCTCAGATAATAGTGCCGTATGCTTTCGCCGAAAAGCCTATTTGAATTCTGACATGTTGGCTGGATTCACAACACGTGTAGCTTTAATTCGGTATCTTTCATGTTATGATTTAATGAAAGTTTGATTTTTATAGTAATTAATTAGAATTTGGCGCGCTGCATTTTCTCTGGCTTTTGGCCAAGTGAGACAGTAGCGTCCCGCCTAAACTCAGATTTTTGGATATAAATATGAACTTTACCGAACAAAACAAACATTTATTGTCTAACATGGAGACCTGGGAGTGCCATCAGATGAAGATCATCAAAGGTTAGTGATTCATTTTAACTTAATTTCTGCTTTTTGTGACAACTCTCCTTGGTTGGAAAATGGCTGTATGGTTTTCTGTGGCTAGGTGCTGAACTAACATACTGCATGGTGTGCTTTCAACTTAAAACTTTTTTGAAATCTGAAACTGTGGCTAGATTAACAAGACGTTTATCTTCAAAATAGTGTATAATACTTGTATGTTTGAGGAATTTTAATTATGAGATTTCTGTTGTTTGAATTTGCGTCCCACATATCGCAGAGAGGTTTAAGAGGGAGAAATGTATGGTTGAGAAAACAGAGGCTGGAAGACTACACATGATAACTCTGAAAAAGCTGACAACAGGAGGGTCCTTCCAAGGCCTCTCTGTCCAAGGGAGGAAAGGAGAGAACGGCGAGAATATGCCGTTAGAAAAGTGATAAAACTGTATGTGTGTGCGTGCGTGTGTGTGTGCGCGTAGAGGGGGTTATAAAGACTGTTCACATTTCGGTTGACTTTAGAACGTTCTCGTGAATAAAGAAACAACTTTTTGCAGAAATCTGGGACTTTGCCTAATTCTTATTAACCCTAGTTTTACAACCTAGGGGGAATTGGTCAAAGCTATAGTGATTGTTATCATCATTGGGATTGAAAATCTCGTGACAAATTGTACAGCTGAATAAAACAACTCAAAGTGGCTCAACACTAACAAACAAACCCCAACCAAGGGAGGGATAATAGCTCTCAGGTACTAGCCTATAGAGAAATCGCTCTAAAAAAACTACAAAGACACATCCCTGCTCCCTCAGTCTCCAGGGGATTTGATTGCTACAGTTGGTTTTAAAGACAAGATTTTCCATTCTAGCATATACTAAAGCAGTAAGTTCCCTTCAGGTCAATAGACACCTTTACGAGGGGGACTTGTTCCCAATAATACAGTGTTAGTGAAAGGACAAATAGGGTACGTACCTATGCTGTACACAACACAATTGCTCTTGCCATCTTCTGCTGCCAGCCAGGTCACATCCTGAAGCCACCTGGGACCGCCAGTCAGAACCACGGGGACAGGCTGCTTTGGAGACAGAGCGCTCTGTAGGACAGGAAAGACGGTGGTGGTACATTAGTATTTTGCTGTCTAACAGTCTGTGATCACTCACACTCATTCATCAATCAGGCCTGTCACTCTTATGTAAAGTGAGTTTTCATAGCCTTTTTCACAGTTGACCTGAGAGTGAGATTGAAGGAGAGTGTGTGTGATGGGGAGTGTGTTATGGGGCACAGGCCAGGCCGAGGCCGCCACTCAAATCGATCCTCCATCCATCCATCCATCTCTATGAACAAAGTGATAATTGTTACGGGCTCTTCTGATCTTGCACTTCAGGGGGCTTTGGAGTCCTGAGGAGAATTTGTATTTGTATTTATTATGGATCCCCATTTTCTGCTGCCAAGGCAGCAGCTACTCTTCCTGAGGTCCAGCAAAATTAAGGCAGTTAATACAGTTTTCAAAACATTACAATACATTCACAGATTTCACAACACACTGTGTGCCCTCAGGCCCCTACTCCACCACTTCCACATATCTACAGTACTAAATCCATGTCTATGTGTGTGTATAATACGTACGTTATCGTGTGTGTGCTGCTTTAGACATGATCTTTAGACACATTGTACTATCGTTGCGATCACCGCAGCTTCCTGAAAGACTGGCGTGGATGGGAAAGAATCTAAAGAATTGTTGTGCATTTCAAAAGAATGACCAAGGGCTACACATCACAATGCAGGGGTAAATGATGATCTTGGACTATATTTCACTTCCTGCCTAGTTCAGGTATGATATGTAATTTCTCATAAAAAGTGGTTTAATATGCTTTCTGAGAGACAGAGAGACAGAATACCACTGCTTGACACATTATTCTCTGACTAAATATAAGTGTTCCTAATCTGAAACAAGTTGACCCTCTCCACTGAGCTCAACAGCAATTTTAAAATTGTATTTTACCTTTACTTAACTAGGCAAGTCAGTTAAGAACAAATTCTTATTTTCAATGACCGCCTAGGACAGTGGGTTACCAGCCTTGTTCAGGGGCAGAACGACAGATTTTTACCTTGTCATCTCAGGGATTCGATCTTGCAACCTTTCGGTTACAAGTCCAACGCAAAGCAATACTAGGCTGAGGATGGCTGACGTTTTACATGCCCGTAACCGATTGTGCTATTTGTTAATTTCTTTGCATTGTTTGTAACAGATTTTTTTACTTATTTTGTACATAATGTTGCTGCCACCGTCTCTTATGATCGAAAATAACTTTTGGACATCAGAACTGGGATCACTCACCACAAACTGGAAGAAGCTTTTTCCTTTAACGAGTCTGACGAGAAAGATATATTGCTCTCCCGGGAATAGGCCCAGATCCCCGTAATTTGCGTGAAGAAAAGACGGAGGAAAAGAAGACGTAGATTGGGCTGCCTTTTGAGAATCCGTAGGCGAGCGAGTAAACTACCACTGCCATCAATTCTACTTGCTAACATGCAATCATTGGAAAATACAATTCATGACCTACAATTACCAACGGGACATTAAGAACTGTAATATCTTATGTTTCACCGAGTCGTGGCTGAATGACGACACGGATAATATAGAGCTGTTGCGGTTTTCAATGCACCAACAGAACAGGTGCCCCCTGTATATAGCCTTGTTATTGTTATGTTATTGTGTTACTTTTTATAATTTTTTACTTTAGTTTAGTTGGTAAATATTTTCTTAACTCTTCTTGAACTGCACTGTTGGATAAGGGCTTGTAAGTAAGCACTTTACGGTAAGGTCTACACTTGTTGTATTCGGCGCATGTGACAAATAAAGTTGGATTTGATTTGATCTACTGTATATCCAATCTTACTTACCGTAGAGACTGAGTGTATCCAAAATGGTCTATTTCCTATATAGTTGTCACGACTTCCGCCGAAGTTGGTCCCTCTCCTTGTTCTCGCGGTGTTCGGCAGTCGACGTCACCGTCCTTCTAGCCATCACTGATCCATTTTATATTTTCCATTAATTTTGTCTTGTCTTACATCACACCTGGTTTCAATCCCATCATTACATGTTGTGTATTTAACCCTCTGTTTCCCCTCATGTCTTTGTCTGTGATTGTTTGTTGTATGTTAGTGCAAGTCATGTGTTTGGTGTGATACGGGTTTTGTACATTTATTTATTATTTGTATATATTTGGTTCTGAGTTTTTTTCAGCATTTATTAAACTGCTCCGTTTATACCAAGTTCACTCTCCTGAGCCTGACTTCCCTGCCACCAGCACGCACCCATTACAATAGTACACATCTTTTGATAAGGGAATGGTGAATGTGTATATGTAACAATGTATGCAATTAAAAATCAACAACATTTTAATGTATCTCTATGGAAGAGGGTGCAATTTCAGATGCAGCCTTTGCCATGGTTTTAGGAACCTCATCGTTAAATGAAAATCTATATAACCAGTCGACTCACATTATAATATACACCTCATAGATTTTTTGTTTTTTTAGACTTTGGCTGACTGTTGTTCAAACTAATGTGAACTTTCAACCACTAAATTAGGATCACAGTGATTGGGTCAGGTCAGGATATCAGTTCCAATGTATCTCTGTGAGCTGCTCTCTCTCTACCTCATGTTCAACAATAGGCTGGTACACCATCAATTACTGCTTCAAGAAGAAGGAAGAAGGGGTCTGTTCCCATAAAGCCCAGATCCAACCGATTTTAAAGCTGGGATTCGAAAAATAACAAAACTGTATATATCAAGAATTTAAATGATCATTAAACACATTCCCAGAACCCAGACTGTAGGTTTAAGTGTCTAATTGTGCTGTATGTATGCATACATTTGCATGTCATTAGTTGATGACATGAATCTGCAGATAGCCGTCCACTTTAGACAATAAGATGAGCAAGATCTATCATATCGATAATAGCCATACACAAAATCCTATGAATTATAGTGTCCCAAAATGATTATTTTTAGGATTATATAAGGATTATATAAGATTTGGCTATATTCAACCATGAATGAAAGAGCTCTCTACATTTATTCTCAAAATTTTTATTTTCATCATAGCAGTTAGTCTTTAATTAGCCTGGTCACGGGTGCACCTCAGCCACGCTCAAGGTCCTAAATGATAACATAACCGCCATCGATAAAAGACAGTACTGTGCAGCCGTCTTCATCGACCTGGCCAAGGCTTTCGACTCTGTCAGTCACCACAATCTTATCAGCCTTGGTTTCTCTAATGACTGCCTCGCCTGGTTCACTAACTACTTCTCAGATAGAGTTCAGTGTGTCAAATCGGAGGGCCTGTTGTCCGGACCTCTAGCATTCTCTAGGGGGGTGCCACAGGGTTCAATTCTCAGGCTGACTCTTTTCTCTGTATACAGTGAGGGAAAAAAGTATTTGATCCCCTGCTGATTTTGTACGTTTGCCCACTGACAAAGAAATGATCAGTCTATAATTTTAATGGTAGGTTTATTTGAACAGTGAAAGACAGAATATCAACAAAAAAATCCAGAAAAACGCATGTCAAAAATGTTATGAATTGATTTGCATTTTAATGAGGGAAATAAGTATTTGACCCCTCTGCAATACATGACTTAGTACTTGGTGGCAAAACCCTTGTTGGCAATCACAGAGGTCAGACGTTTCTTGTAGTTGGCCACCAGGTTTGCACACATCTCAGGAGGGATTTTGTCCCACTCCTCTTTGCAGATCTTCTTCAAGTCATTAAGGTTTCGAGGCTGACGTTTGGCAACTCGAACCTTCAGCTCCCTCCACAGATTTTCTATGGGATTAAGGTCTGGAGACTGGCTAGGCCACTTCGGGACCTTAATGTGCTTCTTCTTGAGCCACTCCTTTGTTGCCTTGGCCGTGTGTTTTGGGTCATTGTCATGCTGGAATACCCATCCACGACCCATTTTCAATACCCTGGCTGAGGGAAGGAGGTTTTCACCCAAGATTTGACGGTACATGGCCCCGTCCATCGTCCCTTTGATGCGGTGAAGTTGTCCTGTCCCTTTAGCAGAAAAACACCCCCAAAGCATAATGTTTCCACCTCCATGTTTGACGGTGGGGATGGTTTCTTGGGGTCATAGGCAGCATTCCTCCTCCTCCAAACACGGCAAGTTGGGTTGATGCCAAAGAACTCCATTTTGGTCTCATCTGACCACAACACGTTCACCCAGTTGTCCTCTGAATCATTCAGATGTTCATTGGCAAACTTCAGACGGGCATGTATATGTGCTTTCTTGAGCAGGGGGACCTTGCGGGCGCTGCAGGATTTCAGTCCTTCACGGCATAGTGTGTTACCAATTGTTTTCTTGATGACTATGGTCCCAGCTGCCTTGAGATCATTGACAAGATCCTCCTGTGTAGTTCTGGGCTGATTCCTCACCGTTCTCATGATCATTGCAACTCCACGAGGTGAGATCTTGCATGGAGCCCCAGGCTGAGGGAGATTGACAGTTCTTTTGTGTTTCTTCCATTTGCGAATAATCACAGAAACTGTTGTCACCTTCTCACCAAGCTGCTTGGCGATGGTCTTGTAGCCCATTCCAGCCTTGTGTAGGTCTACAATCTTGTCCCTGACATCCTTGGAGAGCTCTTTGGTCTTGGCCATGGTGGAGAGTTTGGAATCTGATTGATTGATTGCTTCTGTGGACAGGTATCTTTTATACAGGTAAGAAACTGAGATTAGGAGCACTCCCTTTAAGAGTGTGCTCCTAATCTCTGTTCGTTACCTGTATGAAAGACACCTGGGAGCCAGAAATCTTTCTGATTGAGAAGGGGTCAAATACTTATTTCCCTCATTAAAATGCAAATCAATTTATAACATTTTTGACATGCATTTTTCTGGATATTTTTGTTGTTATTCTGTCTCTCACTGTTCAAATAAACCTACCATTAAAATTGTAGACTGATCATTTCTTTGTCAGTGGGCAAACGTACAAAATCAGCAGGGGATCAAATACTTTTTTCCCTCACTGTATATCAATGATGCCGCTCTCGCTGCGGGTGATTATTTGATCCACCTTTACGCAGACGACACCATTCTGTACACATCTGGTCCTTCTTTGGACACTGTGTTAACAAACCTCCAAACGAGCTTCAATGCCATACAACACTCCTTCCATGGCCTCCAACTGCTCTTAAATGCTAGTAAAACTAAATGCATGCTCTTCAACCGATCGCTGCCCGCACCTGCCCGCCCGACTAGCATCACTACTCTGGACAGATCTGACTTAGAATATGTGGACAACTATAAATACCTAGGTGTCTGGCTAGACTGTAAAATCTCCTTCCAAACTCATATTAAGCATCTCCAATCCGAAATTAAAGCTAGAATTGGCTTCCTATTTAGCAACAAAGCATCCTTCACTCATGTTGCCAAACATACCCTCGTAAAACTGACCATCCTACCAATTCTTGACTTTGGCAATGTCATTTACAAAATATCTTCCAACACTCTACTCAGCAAATTGGATGCAGTCTATCACAGTGCCATCCGTTTTGTCACCAAAGCCCCATATACTACCCACCACTGCGACCTGTATGCTCTCGTTGGCTGGTCATCGCTACATATTCGTCGCCACACCCATTGGCTCCAGGTCATCTATAAGTCTTTGCTAGGTAAAGCTCCGCCTTATCTCAGCTCACTGGTCACCATAGCAACACCCACCCGTAGCACACGCTCCAGCAGGTATATTTCAATGGTCATCCCCAAAGCCAACACCTCCTATGGACGCCTTTCCTTCCAGTTCTCTGCTGCAAATGACTGGAACGAATTGCAAAAATCACTGAAGCTGGAGACTTATATCTCCCTCGCTAATTTTAAGCATCAGCTGACAGAGCAGCTTACCGATCGCTGCAGCTGTACAGTACACAGCCCATCTGTAAATAGCCCATCAAACTACCTACCTCATCCCCGTATTTGTTTTTGTTTTTCTGCTCTTTTGCACACCAGTATTTCTACTTGCACATCCTCATCTGCACATCTATCACTCACTCGTGTTAATTACTAAATTGTAATTACTTCGCCACTATGGCCTATTTATTGCCTTACCTCCTTACTTCATTTGCACACACTGTATACAGATGTTCTATTGTGTTATTGACTGTATGTTTGTTTATCCCATGTGTAACTCTGTGTTGTTGTTTTTGTCGCACTGCTTTGCTTTATCTTGGCCAGGTCGCAGTTGTAAATGAGAACTTGTTCTCAACTGGCCTACATGATTAAATAAAGATGAAATAAAAAAATAAAAAAATAAAAGCCTGAAATAGCCCAGCGGACGATGTCTTGATATCTGCATTTCTGCGGAATGCTGCCACTTTCTTCTCCTTATCTCCTAAGTCACTTGTTTTTTCTAATTTGACAGGGCTTTGTTTTAGGGCCCTGACACAGCACCGGGTGGGGAGATGAGAGGCAGGGGTGAGGCAGGTGAGTGGGGTGTGGGATAATTATCAGGCCTCAGCATCAGCAGGGGCTTGCCACCTCATGGTCAGACCGGGCTGTTTTTTTGGAATGAGGTTGTGCTGACTTCACGTCGTTTTAGCTTCTCACCACATATCCAGAGAAACAGCATCACGGTTCCATTTTCTTCACGACAACAGGGCACAGGTCTTCCATGTTCCTCCCAGGGCACAGGTCTTCCATGTTTCTCTTTCTATTTTATGAGAGGTGAAGCGTGCTGAACGCGTAATGAGGGAGAACTCGGTTTGTTGTTTTGAAATTCTCTGAAAAGCTGTTCTATTGAAATAGTGGCCATATCTGGAAAAGCCAAAGTTCCTAAGGCTGGGCCTAAAATAGTATATAAGAGATGATGTAGAGTTGATTGTGTTTTGGATCACTGTCTTGCTTCATGACCCAGCTGCACTTCAGCTGACAGACACATGGCCTGACATTCTCTTGTAGAATTCTCTGATACAGAGCAGAATTCATTGTTCCTTCTATTGAGGAAAGTTATCCAGGTCCTTAGGTAGCAATGCATCGTTGGCATGAGGTTCTCACTGTGAAATTCAGTGTTTGGTTTTCGCCAGATTTAATGGAACCCACCTCGTTCTCATTGACTGAAGTTTGCGAAAAACCGCCTGGAAGCACCTGGATGTTTTATCAAGACTCTTGGAAGAATGTTCGATGGAGAGATGAGTCAAAAGTTTAACTTTTTGGACGACATGGGACCCATTATGATGACAACCCCCCCCCCCCCCCCCCCACACACACACACACGCTCCACTTGGGAGGCACATTGATCAGATTTGAATCAATGCTGCAGAACTCTGCTCTAAAGCTGTATCCATACCCACTGGATGTACTGATCATAATATAGTGGCCATATCTGGAAAAGCCAAAGTTCCAAAGGCTGGGCCTAAAATAGTATATAAGAGATGATACACAACGTTTTGTACTGATTCCTTATGTTGAAGATACAAAAAATATTTGTTGGTCTGATGTGTGTAATTATGAGCATCCAGACGCTGCACTTGATGTGTTTATGAAATTGTTTCTTCCAGTTATTGATAAGCATGTACCTATTTCAGAAACTGTAAAAGGAGTGGTGAATAAGTCTGGCTGCACTTCTGATTGGCAAACTTACTGTAAATCATGTGACTAAACTGAACAAAAATAATAAGAAGAATGAAATGATTGGCAGAAAGACCAATTCAACTCCATTTTTCATTGAATCAGATGGCGCATTTATCACAAAACCTTTTGATGTTGCCATTTACTTTAATGGCTATTTCATTGACAAAGAAGGAAATGCCAACAACAAGCTGTGAGCCATCATATTCATGCATAAAAAACCTACTAATGGAAGAAAGCATTCTAAATTTAAATTATGTAAAGTAAGTCTGGGTGAGGTGGAAAAAGTTTTGTTGACCATCAATAATGAGAAACCACCTGGTATTGTCAACTTAGATGAAAGCTACTGAGGATTGTAGTGAACAATATTTCCACTCCTATTTGTCGTATTTTGTATTTGAGTGTAGAAAAATGTTGCTTCTCAAACCTGGAGAGAAGTCGGTCATTCCACTACCCAAGAATGGTAAAGCACCCTTTACTGGTTCTAACAGCCGACCAATCAGCTTGCTGCCCCAAAAAATATGTTTGCAGAAAAAGAGCATTGTATCTGCTCAAACAAATTAACAACATACTTTCAGCATGCTTATAGAGAAGAGCACTCAACATGTACTGCACTGACAAATGACTGATGATGAAAATACATTTATGATAAGCTTTCTATCTAATAGAACATAGAGGGTTTTCTTTAATGGAAGCTTCTCTAATGTTAAACATGTAAAGTGTGGGTTACCACGGGGCAGTTCTCTTGTCCCTCTACTCTTTTCTATTTTTACTAATGGCCTGCCACTGGCATTAAACAAAGCCTGTGTATCTATGTATGCTGATGGTTCAACCCTATACGCGCCAGCAACCACAGCTAATGAAATCACTGCAACCCAAAACAAAGAGTTGAAGTCTGTTTTAGAATGGGTGGCGGTAAAAAACAAGTCCTGAATATCTATAAAACTAAGAGCATTTTAATTGGTACATTTGGTAAATAATTCCCTAAGATCTAGACCTCAGCTGAATCTTATAATAAATCATGTGGCTTTTGAGCAAGTTGAGGAGACTGAATTACTTGGTGTTACCTTGGATTGTAAAACTGTCATTGTCAAAACATACAGTATTTATTAAATTGTGGTAAAGATGGGTAGAAGTCTGACCGTGTGTTACGTTCGTCGATGGAAGGATCGGACCAAGGTGCAGCGTGGTAGGCGTACATTATAATTTATTAAATGAACACTGAAAAAAAAAATATATAAAAAAACGTAACGTCTAGTAGGGATAAACAGCGCAGTACCAATAACAAGATCCCACAAACTACAGGTGGAAAGACGCTGCCTAAGTATGATCCCCAATCAGAGACAGCAATAGACAGTTGCCTCTGATTGGGAACCATACCTGGCCAACAAAGAAATAGAAAACATAGATTGCCCACCCTAGTCACACCCTGACCTAACCAAATAGAGAATTTAAAGGATCTCTAAGGTCAGGGCGTGACACCGTGATAAAGAGATGCTCTGCTTTTTTGATATCACACTCCACGAAGTAAGTCCTGCAGGCTCTAGTTGTTACATCCTGACCATAGAAAGCTTTTATTTTCTATGGTAGAGTAGGTCAGGGCGTGACTGGGGGGTTGTTCTAGTTTATATTTTCTATGTGGGGTTCTAGGTTTATTTTCTATGTTGGTGATTTGTATGATTCCCAATTAGAGGCAGCTGGTTATCGTTGTCTCTAATTGGGGATCATACTTAAGTAGCATTTTCTCCACCTGTGGGTTATGGGATATTGTTTATGTTTAGTTGCCTGTTAGCACTGCATTGTCGTCACGGTTCGTTCATTCTTTATTGTTTTTTGGTTTTCTAAGTTTCACTTTTTAAATAAGTATGTGGAACTCATATCGCGCTGTGTCTTGGTCCGACCATTATTACGAACATCATGACACTAGTTTTATCTTATCTTGATTATTGCCCTGTCATATGGTCAGGTTCTGCAAAAAAGGACCTAGAAAAACTGCAGCTGGCCCAGAACCGAGCGGCACATCTTGCTCTTCTGTAACGATCGTCTTGAGGACAATGAGTGGACCAAGGCGCAGCGGGTGATGAATACATAATGAATTGAATTGGCAAGACGAACACTGACACGAAATACACTTGAATAAACTATAAAACAACAAACGACATTAAACAGACCTGAACATGAGAACTTACATAACACGAAGAACGCACGAACAGGAACAGACTAAACAAACGAAACAGTCCCGTGTGGTGACGAACACAAACACGAAAGACAATCACCCACAAACAAACAGTGAGAACAGCCTACCTTAATATGGTTCTCAATCAGAGGAAACGTCAAACACCTGCCTCTAATTGAGAACCATATCAGGCAACACATTTAACCCAACATAGAAACACATAACATAGAATGCCCACCCCAACTCACGCCCTGACCAACTAAACACATACAAAAACAATGGAAAACAGGTCAGGAACGTGACATCTTCACTCTAATCAGAGGGCTAATAATATGCATGCCAAGCTCTCTTGGCCAAAAGCAGAGGAGAGACTGACTGCATTACTTCTTCTTTTTATACAAAAGATTAATGTGCTGAAAATGTCAACTTGTTTGCATAGTCAACATACACACAGCTCTGACACACACACTTTACCCACATGACATGCCACCAGGGGTCTTTTCACAGTCCCCAAATCCAGAAAAAATTCAAGGAAATGTACAGTATTATATAGTGCAATGATTGCACGGAACTCCCATCTCAGATTGCTCAAGTGAACAGCTAACCTGGTTTCAAAAAACAGATAAAGCAACACCTCACAGCACAACGCCTATCCCCTATTTGACCTAGATATTTTGTGTGTATGTACTGATATGTAGGCTATGTGTGACGTTTTCCATTAATGTAGTTCTGTTCTTGTCTATTCATGTTCTGTATTATGTAATGTTTCATGTTTTGTGTGGACCCCAGGAAGAGTAGCTGCTGCTCATGGGGATCCTAATAAATAAAATACCAAATACTTCACCTGGAGAAAAGTCAGCCTGTCTAGTGGGTGGTAAGATAAGCAAGGGAGGCGAGAGTGTAGAAGAAAAGCATCTATGATCATTGGAGACTGTTCAGGCGTTCATGATCTCTTTATCACAGAGGAGTCTAAAGAGCTTGGGATACTGCAGCATCATCCTCACAGGATAGACCTCCAAAGCTGATGGACTGTTGCTGTTCACATTTGTATTGAGTATCCCTGACTATCTCTGGAACTTGATGGCTAACGCAGTATTGCACATTTTCACTGGTCAGATAATGTTGAATTAGAATAGTATAAACTTGAGAGTTATACTATGTGTATTCAAAATCCAACAATTTCAATGAATTTCAAATAATTAGTTGGACTTTAAAACAGGGGGCACATCCCAATGTCTTCATCAAAGGAATCTTTCAAAGACATCTTGGACAGGACATGTAAGCCCAACATTCCAGATATGTGTCCACGTGACTGTGACTGAGTGGGGATATGAGAGAGAGAGCAAGACGGAGAGCTCCACTGTAGTCCACTCTCCTCTCAAGTCCCACTGATTCTGCTCTTCCCAGCCAGGCTGAATCCTCTTTTCCTTATCAGGCCAGCACAGGCTGCATCGGCCTCTCCCTGCTCTGACAGCAGAGACAACAATGGGCTAGCGATACCAACGCGCTTCAGAGAGGGGAACCTGCCACAGGCGCAGATTACACACACATGCACACGTGGGTACACATGCGTGCACACACAAAAAGACACAAAAAGACACACACACACATTCCTTGCTTGCCAATTGTGTCTCTCTCAGAAACAAACACAATCAAACATTCTCTAACTTCACAGGAATCAAAAAAACGTAAGTAAGTTGGTAGAATGATAGAGGCCACAACGATTGTCTCCTAGTTCCTGAAAATATTGAAATATCTGATGTCATTGGGAAGTTCTTTGCAACATGCAGTGCCTTCTTAAAGTATTCAGACCCTTTGAATTTTTCACATTTTGTTATGTTACAGCCTTATTCTAAATGGATTAAATCAATTTTTTTCTCAGCAATCTACACACAATCCCCTGAATGACAAAGCAAATTCAGGTTTTTAGAAATGTTTGCAAATGTATTAAAAAGTAAAAACCATAAATACCTTATGTAAATAAGTATTCAGTCCCATTTGCTATGAGACTTGAAATAGAGCTCAGGTGCATCATGTTTCCATTGATCATCCTTGCGATGTTTCTACAACTTGGAGTCCACCTATGGTAAATTGATTTGATTGGACATGATTTGTAAAGACACACACCTGTCTATATAAGGTCCCACAGTTGACAGTGCATGTCAGAGAAAAAGTTTGGAACCACAAAGATTCTTGCTAGAGCTGGCCGCCAGGTCAAACTGAGCAATCGGGGGAGAACGGCCTTGGTCAGGGAGCTGACCAAGAACCTGATGGTCACTCTGACAGAACTCTAGAGTTCCTCTGTGGAGAAGGACAACCATATCTGCAGCGCTCCAACAATCAGGCCTTTATGGTAAAGTGGCCAGACAGAAGCCACTCCACATGACAGCCCTCTTGGAGTTGGCCAAAAGGCACCTAAAGACTCTCAGACCGTGCGAAACAAGATTCTCTGGTATGATGAAACCAAGATTGAACTCTTTGGCCTGAATGACAAGCGTCACGTCTGGAAGAATCCTGGCACCATCCCTATGGTGAAGCATAGTGGTGGCAGCATCGTGCTGTGGGGATGTTTTTCAGCGGCAGGGACTGGGAGACTAGACAGGATCGAGGGAAATATGAACAGAGCAAAGTACAGAGAGATCCTTGATGAACACCTGCTCCAGAGCGCTCAGGACCTCAGACTTGGGCGAAGGTTCACCATCCAACAGGACAACGACCCTAAGCACACAGCCAAGACAAAGCAGGAGTGGCTTTGGGACAAGTCTCTGAATGTCCTTGATTGGCCCAGTCAGAGACAGGACTTGAACCTGATCTAACATCTCTGGAGAGACCTGAAAATAGTTGTGCAGCAACGCAATACATTCCAACGGCACTGTATTTGGACCCATCCAAATGTAGTTATCAAATTGTTCATATCACATCTCCAGAACATAAACAGTTCATTATTTTGTTACCTACCATGTCACTTCCTGCTGTGGTCATTTCGATCTTCCCCTCGAAAGGACCCCATGTGGTGCCCACAGGGAGTGCCTGGCGAAAACGTGTCCGCCGCTCTGTACCGTCATAGAGAATCTCCAGCTCTCCTATAAAACACAACACAATCAGTATTTAGATAATTTATTAACATTCAATCATAGCTCAGCTTGAGTTCATAACAAGGGTTCTACCTGGAACCAAAAGGGGTTCTACCTGGAACCAAAAAGGGTTGTCCTATGGGGACAGCCGAAGAACCCTTTTGGAACCCTTGTTTTTTTGTCAGAGAACATTTTGATAGAGAACATTTTTCACAAGCTCCCTTGAGTGAATTTCAGGATTACTTTCTTCCTCATCATACATTGAACACCACCACCACCATCACCATCCTCACTGAGCATCTCCTCCCTCTGCAGTCAATTACCAGATCATAAACTTCATTAAAGCACCTCTCCCTAGCCTCGATCCTGGATGACCTAGCTGTCTCTTTGATTAGGTTTTAGCCCCAGCAGTTTGACAGCCAACATATAAAGTGGATTAAGCCCCTTTGTCCATCCAGTTTTGATATGAACAGTGGAGGAGTGGGTTAAATCATCCAGTTTCAGGAGTATTTTTTTTTAAAAGCACAGGAGATTGACCAGATAGAAAGGCTGAGGAACCTAAGTCTCTGGCTCGGCAAGATCAGGAGTCGTTATTTCTCTGTGTCTAAGAACTCAGATCACAGCGGCAGGGGGTTCCTGATTGAGCGGCCCACTGGTCTTGTTAAATGCAATGAGCACTGAGCATACTAGTAAAACGGAATACATACATCCAATACTCCAATACCCAAAAATATATTCAAGGCTGTCACACGAGGCACATCTCTCTCTCTTTCTATCTCTCATTCACTCCCTCCCTCCTCTATCTCTCTCTCTTGCTCTCTGATGAATATCTCTGTTCTGAAAAAAATTATAATTGAAGTTTGGTTTCGGGGGGAATGTTGGGGAGTTGGGACACTTGAGGACTATTTTAAGCTCTGCTTTAATTTTTCTGTCTCCCTCTCGTTGTCCTGCACCACTCCCCCACATTAGTGACACGGAGAAGTAATCCAATACACAGGACTCTATTGTGCTGAGATGAGAGGCTGGTCTCCTCCACTGCTGAGGACCTAATGCACCTCCACTCCCTAGCTCCCTCTCATTCCCCTCACTCCCTCTCTTGCTCTCTCTACAGACTAATCTGTGAGGGACTTAAAGGGACCTTATCTCCTGGCTCTCCTGCTTCATTTCATGCTTGATTTACTTTAATTTGTCTGATGGGGCACAAGGATTTGGAGACAGCCCATCTTTGGTTTGGGAGATGAAGAGAGAGGGAAAAAACTATTTCTCAGGCACATTGTCGCGGGGTTTTGACTTCTCTCACTCTCTCTGTCTAGATTTCCTAGAGAGGGGAATGATCTTGTTGTTGTGGTGCGTTGGAGGTTTCAAACTGTTAGATAATAAAGAGGTTGTAGGGTGTGAAGTGATTTCATGATGTGCTGCAGCACAATGATGGTCATGTCAAGTCCTCTCACAGTAATACCGTGAGACCATGTACAGCCCTTGCTGATGGTTCAGGGTTGATCGACCACAAGTTCAAGACTCAGATATACAGTATACCAATATACCAATATATCACCCCAACATTAAAGACAAGGTTGTGTTCTGTGGACTCAACTTGAATCCTCTAACTAGCCAATTCTAAACCACAAAACGCAATAATTTAAATATGCATCTTCATATTAAATCACTATGTATTCAATTGGGAGAGTGTGATATAAAGCGAATAAAAATAAATAAAAAACAGGCCTATAATTGAACAAAAATAAATGGAATAACAGTTGTCACTATTAATGAGACAATTATTCCTTGATTGACTTCCTTACTTCCTATGTATGTTTCCTCTGGTCCAACAGGCTTTCCTTTCCTCCCACACATATTCCATTCTATTTTACCATAATCAAAAAGGCTACATTTCACTCCCTTGACCTTCCTGTCAAACCCCTGTGGGGTAGACAGCACTGCTACACAGGCCAAGGCTTTCTAGTTCTATTCTCCCTTTAGATCTGCCACTCTTCCCCCATTTACAAACACTAATAAATTAATCTCTCTAGCCGCGAAGGGCAGCACAGAAGGCAGCTTTGCTTTCCATTCCATTGACAGACTTGAATTCAAACATCCAAACTCCTCTTCCCCCTCACTCACTAAAAAAATAGCTGGACCTGACTGCGATCATTGGAATTCCCCTCACAACGCGAAATTTACTTAACAGCGGGTGTGTGAGCACTGATAAACAGACTGACGATCCAGCAACACGTCTTTCTCCAGGCTGAGGCTTTAATTACTGCCGAGTTGTTTGTTGAGGACATGATTAATATGCCGCAGGAAACCTCCTAATTGAATACCGCAACACCCTCATAATCAGGGAGGAACATGGTGTTTTGTTTTTTGAAGATTAGAGGCCTTTTATCATTATCAATAATAATATTATTATTAACAGCATTATTTGGTGTCTTAGTTAATTCATCTGACAACCAGGCCACTGGTCCCTCCTCCTCCCTCCATCGTTCATCCACATACTAAGAAAAGGAAGTGAGAGATCCATCATTTAGACACTGCTTTTAAAAACAAGACAAAGTGAGGGTCAGGTGGACAAGTGTGTTGATAATATTCTTAAAGAAGGAATTGGAAGTATAGAGAGATCTATAATACTAGAGTGGCTGATGTTAGGAATGGTACTCTCAACACCTTTCAGATGTATACAGAAGCCTATTCACATTCTGACTGTCAAAAGCCAATATTCTAGCTCCTACACAGTAAAATCAAGAATAGTTAAAATCACTGTGTTAAAAATGTTGGGTTAAATTGACTCTACTGGGATTATCTTAACCCTCAAGAGAGTGATACACTGCCTGGAGTTATTGTTGATAAATGGGACATTGGGACGGAGTACTTTTAACTCCATTAAGAGTAACCAGAGAGACATGGAGCAAAATCTATGGAGTTATCCACAGATGTGGGAATGGCCTATTTCCTAACATGTTATGTTGCAGGTTGATTCAAAAAACGTGTTTGTTTCAATATTTGTGTTTTTGCATGTACATTGATTATTTTTTATATTATGCTACACAAAGATAAGTAACACGTTTTTCTAAACTAATCCAATCTGTAAGTGGTTGAATTTATATCAACCGTTAGTGAGATAGTTGTTCCAGTTCACATGGTGTAGTTAGTCTTCATGTACAGGATTTTCTTCCTTACCCTGACAGGCATTCTAAATACAAGTTGTGAGTAGGGCTGCTGTGGTAACTGTATTACCGCCACACCGGCGGTCACGAGTCATGAAGGCAGTCAAATTCCACATTACCATTTAGTCACGGTAATTAGGCTTCTCCAAGATCTGATGGTGTTGGTCATTAGTAGCCTACCAAACTTGCTAACTGCCTGGTACTCAGCACTCTATTGTGCTCATGTTGGTCAACAGTTCTATAGGCTATGCAATTGCGGGAGAACACAGAGTGATGGCCTCCATTAAAAAGAGGATCCCATCTGCTTTCTAGGGCTACTACATTTATTTATCAACTTTCCTAATATTAAGCACATTGCTTATCTTTACAACAGGAGTATAGCCTACCTGGCTGGCATGAAAATAAAGCACAGAGAAAAGCATCCACCATTTGCTATTTAAGTGCATAGACGACATGTATTTCTTTTCCCGCTGCCCCTGTTTTCAAGACAGGTGCATGAAAATGGTCCATTCGAAATCAAAACAAATGTCACACATATATTTTCTTTAGTAGATATAAAGACATGATTAAATCAAGAATAGTCTGATGGGTGACGTTATTAGCCTATCACTTGTGAATGATATATTATCACTTGTGAATGATGCCCAGCATAAGATGCCCAGTCTTTTTTTGCGACTTGTTCGAATCATAGTCATGTAGCCTAGCCCATAGGCCTATCGGTTCTAATGATGTTAGTATCACAACTAAAGTGGCCAAATAACCTCTTAAAATTAAGCACATTAATCCGCTTTACAAGTGGTGTAGTGTCTAACTGGCATATATAAGCAGTGCATGAGTTTCAAGTTTGGGGAAGATACTTTTCACCATAAAAATGCACCTTATAATAAAAGCATTACATGCATAATTGCATTTGCGGTAACTTTTGATAATGGTGTTTTCCGCTAATGGAACATTTGTGCTTATAGCCTACTACAATGTGCGCATTGCTGCGCTTATAATGTGAAGAAATAGACAAATAATGTATCAATATTTTTAGCTAAACGTTCTGATCTGTTGCGTCAGCCACATAGCAAAAAAAAAGTTTTTTTAAGCTAGTGGTTGTATTAATTTGGCATGTATCGCATCCCACAACTGTCCCAGACTACATTTGGAATATTTATTTCTCACACAGAATAGGTCAACTTTTGTACTATGGGGGATAGTAGATTGACAAATACTAGTGCTTTTGCTGTTCGTTAGGCCTACTCATCTTGTTGGCTGACGAAAGGTAAATGGGGACAGTTCTTCCAATATCTTCAATATGCACCTCGGAATTGTATAAAGACACGCAGTTGCGTTCCCGATGTGTCTGTCTTAACTTGTAGCCTGTGAGAAAGACCCGATCATGTGAGGGAGAGCTGTGTGAGCTGTGTGAGAGATGCTTCGGATTGCTCAGCACACTCAGGGTCTCAAAAGGCATGGATTTTTTTAGGGTGAATTATGGCCACAAAGGGGATGCCACAATGAAATTCGAGGCATTATCAAGTGCTTCTCAAATTGTAAATGAGAGACTATTGGAGTGTGTACAGCCTGCGCAAAAAACTAAGCAGAGGCCATGCCTTTCAAGCAACTTCAAATCATCATTAGAGTCTCATCATGCAGCCTTACAATGTTTTAAAAATCAAAACATATAGCCCAACATTTGTAGAACAACTAAAGTTACATTAATAGCTCTAAATTAAGCATATAGGAGTACCTCATTCTTTGTTAACCGCTTCAACACAGAATAGCCGCATGTGCACACTCCCTCAAATCGTTTGGAGAAAATATTTATATTTTATTCAGCTTTGTTCAATTGTATTCTTCATACTGTAAAATAATATAAATAATGCCACGGAATTACAAACAAATCTCGTCTGCAAAATTAACTAGTGTAGCCCTCGGCCATTTGGCATAGCCACATGAGGACATAAAGTAAGGACAACTCAGAGTATGCTATTCTTTTCTTCTGAAATTGACTACATTTTCTTCATATCATTCTTCTTTAGACCTGTCTAAAATAAATAATGGTGTGGGTGTAGGCTATATTACATGGATTTATTAGACTTTTTAAAATGGCTTGTAGGCTATGTGTGGAAGCCAGGAGATGCTAAATGTGTTTATGTTAATTAACGGTCAATTACTGTGAGACCGACAGTTATTTGCTTGACAATCATCGGCTGATGAAATTTCATGACCGCCACAGCCCTAGTTGTGAGTGATGTAAAAGTGTTGGATATGTTCCTACAAGTTGGCTTCCAACAGAGATTGGATATCACATTGCAAACCAACATAATGTGACACATTAAGAAATGTTAAAATAAAGCTTTACACCCTTATAACTCAAAGGAAGTTGAAAGGTAATTCAAAACAAAACAGAAAAGTATAAAATGGCCAGGGTGTTGATTAAAAATAGCACTGAAAATAGAAAAATGGAAATTGGAGTTAAATTTAAGAAACTCTCCGAGGGTTGGACATTTACTCCATTTAGTGTCGCTTTAACTCCCAAATCAACATCATTATGTGTAATTTTAACACAAAATGGGCGCGGGACGATATAAACCCCAAAATAGTGTTCAATTTGACTCCTTAGGAGTTGAATTAACTTTTGTGATTTTAATGTGTACATTTCCAATATGTCACTTTCAAAATTACCTTTCAGATGTATACGTATACCATACAGTCGATTTATCTTATGTCCTTGACTTCATCACATACAATTCTGATTGTTAAAAGCAATCTTCCTGCTCTTACATTTCCAATACGGCACTTTAAAAAATACCTTTCAGATGTATACGTATACAGTAGATGTACCCTATATCCCTGACTTCATCACTTCACATAACTGTATTGCAAAAGCCAGGAGACTCCTCCCGCTCTATCTCCTTTCAATAATACCTTTCAGATGTAGGCCTATATACACATATATATATGTATATATTTACAAACATCCTGGCTTCACCACATCACATATTGCAATATGTCAAAAGCCAAGAGACTCTGATTCCCATTGTATCTCCCAGCTCTTACATTTCCAATCTGCTCTAGCCCAGTGTGGCAGGGTCGGTCTCGCCACTGGTTTACTTACACCCGCTTTGCTGTCCGCCAGTCCCCCTGTGAGAAGGCTTTAGGGGCTCAATCATGGGGACTTTGATGTCGTCTGGAGCTGTAATGATTTAACATTGTTCAGGGGATTTCTTTAATCCAACGCTGCCATTAAAATCTCTTTTCCCTTTTCCCATCCCCATTCTTCCTCCGATCCTCCCAGGCCTTTGTTACATGCTGCCGCATCCGTGTCTCTCCTCCGTCTCACTTTATTTCCCTCTCTCCCCTGTAACTTACTATTGGGCTTATTATGGGACAGGATGAACTTACATTTCTTGCCAGTTGGAAAAAGTTATATACAAATCAGAGTGGTTGGTGGTGATAATGGAGGTTAGAACTTGGAAGTGAATTGAAACTGTAGGCCTACAGACTTATAATTATAAATTGATTATAGAATAGGTTTGTGATTATATAACACATTTCTATTTCACTGTTAGGAATATGTAACGTTGATAGGACACCACAATTGATGTGACATATAAGTTTAAAAAAAAATCTCATTGATCACAGATCAAATATGTATTATTTGTGTACATTTCAACATTCATATGTAAAATATGTTATATCCCATCAGAGGAAAGTGTGTATATCAACCCTTCCGTATACTGTAAATATTCCCTAAACCAGTGGTTCTCGAACCTTTCCTCTGGGAGAGGACATTTAACAATTTTGTTGTAGCACTGCACTAACTCCCCTGATTTACCTAGTCAAGGGCCTGATGATTAGTTGACCATTTGAATCACGTGTACTAGCTGTGGAATAGTTCAAACTCATGGAATGGCTGTGGGTTAAAAAAAATACATATTTCTAAACGATTAGATAAAAGCCAATGTAGCTCATTACTGACATGGAAATGATTCTTTATCTTCTTTTAATCATGTTCTGCCCTAAAGGAGAGCAGAGCGAGAGTAGATACCACACTGACTGTAGTAATCTGGGACAAAGACAACGTCTGTCTGTACTATTAATATCACAATGACAATGACTACAAAGAACCAAATCAAATCAAATTTTATTTGTCACATACACATGGTTAGCAGATGTTAATGCGAGTGTAGTGAAATTCTTGTGCTTCTAGTTCCGACAATGCAGTAATAACCAACGAGTAATCTAACCTAACAATTCCACAACTACTACCTTATACACACAAGTGTAAAGGGATAAAGAATATGTACATAAAGATATATGAATGAGTGATGGTACAGAACGGCATAGGCAAGATGCAGTAGATGGTATCGAGTACAGTATATACATATGAGATGAGTAATGTAGGGTATGTAAACATAAAAGTGCATAGTTTAAAGTGGCTAGTGATACATGTATTACATAAAGATGGCAAGATGCAGTAGATAATATAGAGTACAGTATATACATATACATTATTTTAAGTGGCATTGTTTAAAGTGGCTAGTGATACATTTTTGATCAATTTCCATCAATTCCATTATTAAAGTGAGCTGGAGTTGAGTCAGTATGTTGGCAGCAGCCACTCGATGTTAGTGGTGGCTGTTTAACAGTCTGATGGCCTTGAGATAGAAGCTGTTTTTCAGTCTCTCGGTCCCTGCTTTGATGCACCTGTACTGACCTCGCCTTCTGGATGATAGCGGGTGAACAGGCAGTGGCTCGGGTGGTTGTTGTCCTTGATGATCTGTATGGCCTTCCTGTGACATCGGGTGGTGTAGGTGTCCTGGAGGGCAGGTAGTTTGCCCCCAGTGATGCGTTGTGCAGACCTCACTACCCTCTGGAGAGCCTTACGGTTGTGGGCGGAGCAGTTGCCGTACCAGGCGGTGATACAGCCCGACAGGATGCTCTCGATTGTGCATCTGTAGAAGTTTGTGAGTGCTTTTCGTGACAAGCCACATTTCTTCAGCCTCCTGAGGTTGAAGAGGCGCTGATGCGCCTTCTTCATAACGCTGTCTGTGTGGGTGGACCAATTCAGTTTGTCCGTGATGTGTACGCCGAGGAACTTAAAACTTACTACCCTCTCCACTACTGTCCCGTCGATGTGGATAGGGGGGTGCTCCCTCTGCTGTTTCCTGAAGTCCACAATCATCTCCTTTGTTTTGTTGACGTTGAGTGTGAGGTTATTTTCCTAACGCCACACTCCGAGGATCCTCACCTCCTCCCTGTAGGCTGTCTCGTCGTTGTTGGTAATCAAGCCTACCACTGTAGGGTCGTCCGCAAACTTGATGATTGAGTTGGAGGCGTGCATGGCCACGCAGTCGTGGGTGAACAGGGAGTACAGGAGAGGGCTCAGAACGCACCCTTGTGGGGCCCCAGTGTTGAGGATCAGCGGGGTGGAGATGTTGTTACCTACCCTCACCACCTGTGGGCGGCCCGTCAGGAAGTCCAGTACCCAGTTAAACAGGGCGGGGTCGAGACCCAGGGTCTCGAGCTTGATGACGAGTTTGGAGGGTACTATGGTGTTAAATGCTGAGCTGTAGTCGATGAACAGCATTCTCACATAGGTATTCCTCTTGTCCAGATGGGTTAGGGCAGTGTGCAGTGTGGTTGCGATTGCGTCGTGTGTGGATCTATTGGGGCGGTAAGCTAATTGGAGTGGGTCTAGGGTGTCAGGTAGGGTGGAGATGATATGGTCCTTGACTAGTCTCTCAAAGCACTTCATGATGACGGAAGTGAGTGCTACGGGGCGGTAGTCGTTTAGCTCAGTTACCTTAGCTTTCTCGGGAACAGGAACAATGGTGGCCCTCTTGAAGCATGTGGGAACAGCAGACTGGGATAAGGATTGATTGAATATGTCCGTAAACATACCAGCCAGCTGGTCTGCGCATGCTCTGAGGACGCGGCTGGGGATGCCGTCTGGGCCTGCAGCCTTGCGAGGGTTAACACGTTTAAATGTTTTACTCACCTCGGCTGCAGTGAAGGAGAGTCCGCAGGTTTTGGTAGCGGGCCGTGTCAGTGGCACTGTATTGTCCTCAAAGCGAGCAAAGAAGTTATTTACTCTGTCTGGGAGCAAGACATCCTGGTCCGCAACGGGGCTGGTTTTCTTTTTGTAATCCGTGATTGACTGTAGACCCTGCCACATACCTCTTGTGTCTGAGCCTTTGAATTGCAACTCTACTTTGTCTCTATACTGAAGCTTAGCTTGTTTGATTGCCTTGCGGAGGGAATAGCTACACTGTTTGTATTCGGTCATGCTTCCGGTCACCTTGCCCTGGTTAAAAGCAGTGGGTCGCGCTTTCAGTTTCACGCGAATGCTGCCATCAATCCACGGTTTCTGGTTTGGGAATGTTTTAATAGTTGTTGTGGGTACGACATCGCCAATGCACTTTCTAATGAACTCGCTCACCGAATCAGCGTATTCGTCAATGTTGTTGTTGGACGCAATGCGGAACATATCCCAATCCACGTGATCGAAGCAGTCTTGAAACAGACCTGAGCGCGGGACCTTCTTGTTTTATTTTCTGTCTGTAGGCTGGAAGCAACAAAATTAACCATGAGACCATGAGATATGGACCAGATATGCCAGATCCTTTATTTATGGTTTATGGTTTGTGTTTGTTCATTTGATGAAGGTGTGGTGGACTTATGAGTTGGTTAATTAATCAGAATTGGTTAGTTTATGTGTGTGCATCTGCATGCATGTGTGCGTGTGTGAGTGTGTGTTGTATTACTTGGGCCGTCCCACTCTTCATCTTTCTGTAGCCTGACTTCTGACTTCCAACTGTGTCCATCATCATCCTGTGATTTTGATTGACCACCATCTTCTTCACCTGAGGAAGGAGAGTTCAGAGTTCCGAGGTCAGCCTCACTCAGCAGCAAAGGGGCCAGTAATCTAATGGTAATATCCACTTGGTTATTTTACAGTCTACCTGCTATTAATTTAGTGATGAAATGATTATTACATAAATATATTAAAAACCAATTGAAATAGGACTGCAAACTAAGGCATTAGCAGAGTTTATACAACGGGTGGATCTAATCCTGGATGCTGATTTGTTAAAACCGCATTCTAGCCGGTGTCTATTTCGCATGTCACCACCGGCTAAATCTATGAGGTTGAAATGCCTATTTACTCCATCTGACTCCATTTACTCCAACTTTGACGAACAGTCATGTCAAACAGTGCAGCCAGAATAACAGCAAAGTACCTTAATTTGCATTTGTTTAACCTGTTTTGGCTGCAGGGGCAGTATTGAGTAGCCAGATAAAAGGTGCCCATTTCAAACGGCCTCGTACTCAATTCTTGCTCGTACAATATGCATATTATTATTACTATTGGATAGAAAACACTCTCTAGTTTCTAAAACCGTTTGAATTATATCTGTGAGTCAAACAGAACTCATTTGGCACAAACTTCCTGACCAGGAAGTGGAAAGTCTGAAAACTATGCTCTCTTCTAGGTCCTGCCTATAAATGGGCATGATACGTATTAGTATACATGCACGTCATACACCTTCCCCTGGATGTCAAGAGGCGGTGAGAGAAGAAATGGGGTGTTTATCTTGGTCTGAAGTGGAATAACAGCTCTTGGAATGACGTGTCACCCATTTCCTGTTTTCAGGAAGGCGCGAGGAGGGACCTGGATTTGCCTTTTGAAAAGCTGTCGTTATAGGCGACTACTATCTCCGGCTTTGATTTTATTTGATACATGTGACCATATCATCGTAAAGTATGTTTTTTCAATATAGTTTTATTAGATTTTTGAAATTTATTCGGGACGTTAGGCGTGTTGCGTTGTGTGCCTTTGTTCAGAAAGGAGAGCTTCGCGCCACTTGGCCAGTGTGCTTGCTAATTCAAGAGGGAAAAACGATGTTCTAAATCCAAACAACGAGTGTTCTGGACAAAGGACCCCTTGTCCAACATTCTGATGGAAGATCACCAAAAGTAGGATCCATTTATGATGTTATTTCATATATCTGTCGAACTGTGTACTAGTAGTTTTGCGCCCAGGTTTTGGCCACTCTCTCGCTATAACATAAGCCTTATGTCGTAATGAAGATATTTTTAGAATTCTAACACTGCGATTGCATTAAGAACTAGTGTATCTATCATTTCCTATACAACATGTATTTTTTTGTAATGTTTATGAATAGCTATTTGGTCAGAATAGGTGAGAGTCTAATAGAAATATCCGCACATTCTGGGAAAAAGAAGCTACGTTAGCATAATGGATAACCACTGATTTCAGCTCTAAATATGCACATTTTCGAACAAAACATAAGTGTATGTATAACCTGATGTTATAGGACTGTCATCTGAGGAAGGTTTATGAAGGTTAGTGAAAATTAATATCTTTTGCTGGTTTATTCGCTAACGCTAACGTGCCTATTGCTATCGCTAACGTGCCTTGATGAATGAATGCGGAAGTGTGGTAGGCTATTGTAGTAAGCTAATATAATGGTATATTGTGTTTTCGCTGTAAAACACTTAAAAAATCTGAAATATTGGCTGGATTCACAAGATGCTTGTCTTTCATTTGCTGTACACAATGCATTTTTCAGAAATGTTTTATGATGAGTATTTAGGTATTCCACGTTGGTCTCTATAATTACTCTGGCTGCTTCGGTGCTATTTCTGACGGAAGCTGTGATGGTAGCTGCAATGTAAAACTGATTTATACCTCAAATATGCACATTTTTCGAACAAAACATAGATTTATTGTGTAACATGTTATAAGACTGTCATCTGATGAAGTTGTTTCTTGGTTAGTTTGGTTGGTTCTTGGTTAGTTAGGTTGGCTTTGTGCATGCTACCTGTGCTGTGAAAAATGTCTGTCCTTCTTTGTATTTGGTGGTGAGCTAACATAAATATACGTGCTGTTTTCACTGTAAAACATTTTAAAAAATCGGACATGTTGACTGGATTCACAAGATGTGTATCTTTCATTTGCTGTATTGGACTTGTTAATGTGTGAAAGTTAAATATTTCTAAAAAATATTCTTTGAATTTCGCGCTCTGCCTTTTCAGTGGAATGTGGGAGGAGTTCCGCTAGCGGAACGCCTGGGCCAGACAGGTTAATGCTCAAAACAATTTTGTTTTTCAAATTCGTTTGTAATATTGACTGTACAAACAGCAAGTAAGTTACAAGTGACAAAATCAGATGTGTGTGTTCAAACAGTAGTCATTTGTTGACATGGTTTCGCAAGTTGTCATTGCAATAACAGGTGTATGCGCAGTGGTGAAGGCTGATTGGTGGTGGTGCTTGTGCTTCACTCAGAAGTTATGTAGCAAGCTAAGGTGACAACAATGACTGCCATGGATGTTTCCCAGTTGCTTGAATGTTCAAAATCATAGTGTAAAAACACTTTTAAAGATCCCATGGTACTTACTGTAAAAATAGGGGTGTTAACCCCGGTGTCCTGGCTAAATTCCCAATCTGGCCCTCAAACCATCACGGTCACCTAAGAATCCCCAGTTTACTATTGGCTCATTCATCCCCCTCCTCTCCCCTCTAACTATTCCCCAGGTCGATGCTGTAAATGAGAACGTGTTCTCAGTCAATTTACCTGGTAAAATAACGGGTAAATTAAAAAAAATGGTCTTAAAACCTCTTAGGCCAGTCGAGAACATCTGGTGAAATTGCAGAGCGCCAAATTACAGAAATAGAAACAGAAACAGAAACAATCATGAAAATATAAGTGTTATACATCGGTTAAAATATTAACTTCTTGTTAATCCAGCCGCTTTGTCAGATTTCAAAAAAGGCTTTAAGGCGAAAGCATACCATGCGATTATCTGAGGACAGCGCCCCAGCCCAAAATACTATTTCAACCAGAACAGGTGTTACAAAATCACAAATAGAAATAAATCACCAACCTTTGAAGATCTTCCTCTGGTTGCAATCACAAGGGTCCCAGCCACACAATGAACGATCGTTTTGTTCGATAAAGTCTTTCTTCATATCCAAACAATGTCCGTTTATTTGGCGCCAGTCCTTCAAGATACATACAAACGAATCCAAAAATGTACCAGCAAAGTTCGTCTAAACGAGTCAAACAATGTTTTTTATTGATCCTCAGGATGTCTAATATCTAAATAAACGATAATATTTCAGACGGAGATTACGATGTTCAATAACAAAGGAAAAGAACGAAGAGCGCACTCTCATTCTCACGCAAGCAAAGAGACTACTTTTGCTGAACAACTATTACTCGTTGGTTTTTCAAGAAACAAGACTGAAACCATGTATAAAGACTGTTGACATCTAGTGGAAGCCATAGGAACTGCAATCTGGGGGGCGGAAGTCATAGTTTCCAATAACTTCACATTTTAAGTTTTGAAGTTGGATTTTCCTCGGGCTTTCACCTGCCATATTAGTTCTGGTTACTCACAGACATTATTTTAATAGTTTTAGAAACTTCAGAGTGTTTTCTATCCAATGCTACCAAGTATATGCATATCCTAGCTTCCGGGCCTGAGTAACAGGCAGTTTACTTTGGGCACATCAGTCATCCGAAATTCTGACCAAAAACCAGTATGCCAAAGAAGTTATTAACATTCTGTATACTCCCCTTGTCCTAAATGAACCCCCTTCACTAAACCCCTAAAAGCTTAATTGAATTTTAAACCCAAAATCTATTTTGCATGAAGAAACAACCTGTCATTCATCACAAACTTTGTGAATATCTGGGTTTTCGCTCTTCACAATGCAGAAAGAATGCATTTAATCAGTGGAGACCACTCCTGTTTATTACAACACACCTGTCGTAATTGTTTTCTTTACTAAAGTAGAAGATTATTATTATTATTACCAAAGGTACTTCATAGTTGTAAACATTAATTTTTTTTAAGCAAGAGATAGCACTTGTATAGCCTAAGAAAGTAGCAGAAATGTGCAGAAAGTACATTTACATTTACATTTACATTTAAGTCATTTAGCAGACGCTCTTGTCCAGAGCGACTTACAAATTGGTGCATTCACCTAATGACATCCAGTGGAACAGCCACTTTACAATATCGCCAAGTAGTTTTGAATGCATTTTATTGAAGGGAAACAATAACAGTCTTGAACTTTTCTGGCTGTACAATGAGGAACAATGAGGAATACTGTACAATGAGGAACTCAACTACAAAATACTAGTCTTCTCCCATTTTTTGGGAGAAGGTAAAACAGGGAATTTTTACTTGGATTAAATGTCAGGAATTGTAAAAAAACAGAGTTTAAATGTATTTGGCTAAGGTGTATGTAAACTTCCGACTTCAACTGTATATGCATGAGTCTATACAACACAGTAATTAAAACATATATATTAGCTATTCTAGCATTGGTGGATGCTGGATTACACTTCAAATTCAAGTCAATGATACTGTTGTGTTCATGGTTGGATATTCATAATGGAAAGGTTAGCATCGCGATAGACATGCATCTTAACATTGTTCTAAATAGCAGTAAGGCATGAATCCTGATAAGAATTTTCAAATCATTCAGCCAACTGCGACTTCATTAGGAAGATAAAACAAGTCAATTACCAAGAGGTACTATGAATGTTGATCACTGAACTTTAGTTCAATTAGACTTCATTAGCAAAAAGATGCCTGTCAGCTATAACTGTATTTATTATGGATAAATAAAAAAGGGAGCAGCTACTCTTCCTGGGGTCGAGTAAAATTAAGGCAGTTATATTCAATAAAAAAAACATTACAATACATTTCACAACAGATTTCACAACACATTAAGTGCCAAGCCGCACTTCTTCTTGACATACTGCTCGCTTAACTCGGAAACCAGCCACACCAATGTGTCAGAGGAAACACCGTACAACTGGCGACCATGTCAGCGTGCATGCGCCCGGGCCTCCACAGTAGTTGCTAGAGCACAATGGGACAAGGACATCCCGGCCGGCCAAACCCTCCCATAACCCGGACGACGCTGGGCCAATTGTGCGCCAGCTGCAACACATGGCTCACCGGTCTGTGTGGAATGCAGGCCTGAGTCATGCCTGTCAATGCAATAGAATCCTATTCCAATGCACTCTGCTTACAAGAAAATCTCTTGCACAGTTAGTTTTGCATACTAAATCTTGCATAGTTTGTTTTGTTTCGGTATATTACATTGAAAGTGGCTAATATTGCATTGATTCGATAACAATTGCCAAAGTAGAGCAACTAAACTAACTAAAGGGGAAAATTGTAGCTCATTTCTTCTGTGCTGCAGTCAGAGGTGAGAGGGAATATTGGTTATAATTAGCCCTATGTTGTTTTGATTATTGCTTAAGCAGTTGCTATGACCATATTTGGTTGTGTTCATTGCAAAATACTTATTTTGGATGCAGAAGTAATTAGCTAGAATGCTAACTCCAATTCACATAGATTGGTAGCATAGCTAGCCAAAGAGCATTTACCTGGTTGAAGTGATTTTTAAGAACAATGCAGTTGATTGGTGACAATGACACAAACAAGCAAGACATTCATACTAGCCTTAGACACCAATATAATCCAACAATAGTCTTAAGCAACATGGAAATGTAGGCTTCCCCAGTGGGGAAATCGTGAATAACGACTCGGAGAATAGAGTATTGACATGTCACCTGGAGAGGACAGTACTGTTCATAATACTGTTAATATTTACAGTGACCTATACAGTACATTAGGTAAGTCACCCTCTATTTTCTGTTGAAGGAGATTAACACTAACACGCAAATACATTTCCTAGCTTGACGGCTGTGAAATGGATCGTCAGCAGATCGCTTTGTTAAAATGACTCCAAGGTGCCGAAACCCCCATGCACACACATCTGCTAACCCCACAGCAGTGCTTTCTTCTTCCAATCGACTCTGGTCTGGTGTCTGTTAAAAACAAGTGTTTCACTCCTGACCAAGGAGTACAGTGACAGAGAGAGAACTAAATTGACTGTTGTTTACCTCCAGGCCTTATTGAGGAAAGATAAGTGTCTCACTCACCATTGCATCAAATGTAATATCTGAATAAGAGGTCAGGGCCTGTAATCATAATGCGTCTAAGAGTAGGGGTGCTGATCTTAGATCAGTTTAGACTTATAATGAATAAGGTCATATGGACAGGGAAGATCAGATCTTAGTTCACCAATCGTACCAAGAGATGCTTTGTGGCTTTTTTCTGACATTTTCCGTCTGTAACAAATAGTCCCAGATTGATGTTGAAAAATCTGAATGTGAATTTAGGTTCTCGTTTCACTGTCTGCAAAGAAACACTTGTGTGATTGAGATTCATCTTCCCCCATTTTTGTTGGAACCATCTTCTTCTCGCATGCAAAAAGAGTTACTAGTGCAGTGTATTAAATATTCTTGTTCTGTTCCCAAATTACCATAATTCCACCCATGTGCATCTCTGGGCTTTCTTCCTCACCATGAAGACCATGTTTATTCCTGTCTTTAAATGAGATTAGGAGAACTGATTGCACAGCACTGAGCCATGAATAGGGATCAAATCCCCCAGAATAATGAATGTCTTTTCACTAATCTCCCCCCTTTTTAACTGGGAGAGAGGAGCATCACAACAGTACCTCCTTTAGTGCTGCTGTTGCCTCTTGTATTTAATGCCTTAGTGTCTTAGTGAGACAACAAAATAAAGCCTAAACCCCGCGCTAGAGGGACACTGGTAGTGTTAACACTCAGAGAGGTAAGGAGAGGGGAGAGCCGTTGACCTGGGCTTGTCCTTGACTTTGCCTTCTGTTCATCTGTTTGAAGAGATCTGAAGATTTTGATCTATTCCCAACAGTCAATCTGTTGATTCCTTGGTGGCTGGCCTGGCTGCCTCACATCAATCAATCTGTGTTTATCGGAGATGTCTGTCTTTCCTTCACTTTTCATCTTCACTCTCTTCTTCAGCCCCAGTCAAAATATATGTCTCACTCTCACACAGGGATAGCAGGGGACATGATGACAGCAGTTAAATAACATTCTAATGATCTACTTTTCAAAATGTTGATTTATACTGTTTCTTTATATAATTATTGGTGTCTACAGTATATGTAGGTGAGTTTGAAAATAGGCACCCAGTGGGTGAGGAATAATGCTGAATAATGTGAATTATACAAACCTACATCACAAAAAATGGATGATCTTTAGTGAAGCACTATGCAAAAATATTCAAGTGTTTACAGTAAAACAATGGAAAAAATCGTTGTAACCAATGAGTTCAAATACATCCCATATATTTAAATTTCAGTATTTCACTTCCAGTCTAAATTATTTAAATATATATATATATATATAATGAAATCAAGTTGAGGTAAATTAACTCAAAACAGCTGGTATCTGGGGGGATACACAGACAACACAGTGTTGTCTGGGTACACAGGACAGCCATATAGTAATATGTAGTTAAGCCTTACTGCAGTCACTGGTTGTGTGTCATCTGCTTCCCAGCTTTGATCCCAAAAGCTGCTCTTATTAAACCATTTCTCAAGTATGAAGTTGTTGTCTCATGTTTGCAGGAAACTTGTTATCACTTGTTTTCTCTACAGATTTCTTCTGCCATTAGCGATTCTCCACTTTAAACTTCTGAGTGTATCTCTGTTGTACCAGCCATGGAAATACTTATGTTTTAATTAAACAGAAAAGCTTGTCTAATACTAATAAATATTGCCCTCCATCACTTCTCACTGGTCATTCTAGTGTCAATAATTTAAATATAAATTATGATTGTTATTCCTTGCTTTGCTTAGCTCTTATGACACTTGCAGTTTTTGACTTGCATCAGACAATGATTGAGATGTAATTTCAACCTTTTCTGAGGGCAAAGATTTGAACAACATTTGAACTGAATCTAAAGCAAACCACTGTCACAGTGGTTGAAACATGTAGTGTGTGAGCATGCTTCGGAATGCTGTCGTGGTGGTTCATTCAGTGCAAGCAAATACCTGATGAAATATTTCAAAGTCATGGCATAAGACCATAATGTGTATTTTCTCAAGTTCGAGGGGCTCAGATGGGAAGAGAATTTGATCAACTTGTGCCCGAGGCTTTGAGAGCCTTTATCCGTCTACAAGAAAGCAAATTCCATAATCCGCCAAAAGTGAAAGAGCATTTAAGATACATAATCTGTTTAGGTAGAGACCCAAATAAAATCACCATCCATGGAGTCTTCTACGGATTAGTTAATTCTAAAGTTCTGTCTCTGTCTATCGCTCTCTCTCTCTCTCGCCTCCACAGAGTCTAATCCTTCACTGATTTTTAAATTACAACCAGGAATTAAATGAAGAGAATTACAGTACAAAATAAACTTCATACTTCTCTGAATCAAATCATTTACAATACATTACAACACACTGTAATTATGTTCATTTCCTGCCCTTTGAGTAAAATCCATCTCACTTTTCTGTCAGAAAAATGAATCAATGAAAGACTAATCTATATCCCTGATATTGTACTGTTCCCAGTGTTGGACTGACAATGATACTAAGAGTGTTTTTAAAGAAGTTGAAAAGACTTACCATTGACAGTCAAAGTATTTTAAGATATCAATATCAAATAATTCAATCCTGCTATGTTTGTTTTTTTACTCACATTCCATGTTCTACCATGAGTAGACTAGTGAGATAAACCATATTGACATCTGCGTTATTCAACAGCAACAAACAGAAGTGAGTTCTTGTAACTGATAATGGCGATTGACTATCACAAGCATTGATGCCTACAAGCTAACTGAAGGTTAAGCTGAAAATAAAACTGATTTTGTTGCCCCAGGCTTGCTGGACATCACTGATAGCAAATCTACAAACACTGGAACGTACGGTAAATGACAAAGGTTGGTCAAATAAACATCTTGCTTGTCTTGCTTTTTTACATTGATTCTAATAACAATGCCAATTTCAATTGATTGTGGTGATTATGTCAATTCTGGAATAAGCAGTTCACACCCGTGTGTACCTCGTTCTTCCATCACAACACAAACTTTAAAAGTTGTTCCCGTGTGGTTAATTGAAGACAGTTTATATTCCTTAATAATGCTAATTTTCTCTACATATTGAGGCACAACAGAAAGTTTCCCAAACAGTCCATACTAGTCATTCATTCACCAGCCCCTCAACACAATAGCCCCAAACTGTACACCACAATAAATCTACACCAAACCGAAACAATGTAACAAATCAGCAACTTTCATTAATCCGAAGAAGTAGTTATCAACACCTCTCATTTAACAAAGGAAACAGTCATCAACACTTTTCATATCCTCCCACATGGGATGACTTGTCTGACCACTCAGTGCTCTGCTAGCTAAGTGGGTTTACACAGAATACGCAAACAGGGCCAACGGAGCGTAGCGCAGTGTTGAAATGTTGTTTTTGTTACAAATACGCTCCGTCATTCGAGGCAGTTTTTTTCTACCTCGAAATTGAATCCAACGTATCATTCCTTGTGAAGACTGAGGGGCAGTATTGAGTGAGTTTTTCAATGGAAGTCCTGCCCCTGTCTACATCACATCTTTTCCAATATCCCTTGTGGTATAAACATGGGAGAGCTGGACGTTCTCTTACGTCGCTTCTACTACTTGCAAGCTACCATTTTTGTGCTTTAATTTCGAGATTTGCTATGCACAATGTCTTTGCAAGCTGGTTAGACTATACGAGAATCTTTACAACCCTTCGATGTGGTTATATTCGGCAAGCACGCAAAAGACAGAAGCTGGAGGGACGGTTGTACTGATATCAAAGAAACAATCTGAAAAGGGTGAAGGAGATGAGTGTATGTGTGTGCTGCTGCTTGTGTGTGTGACCTACCAACTGTCTGACAATTGGATTTGCTTCGTGTTCAAGTGAAACATCGTTAGACAGACACCAATATGCCAGGTAGAACATGTGAAATCAGAAATTGTGTTTGGGAAATGTACATTGCCTGTGTTATCATAATGATTAGAAGGGTTAGTTCATACATCTGAAAACAGACAATGTGTTGTGTGTGTGCTATTTAGATTGAGAGGTTTATGAAATCAGTTCTTTTGCAATTTATTCTAATGTTTTTGCCATCTGCTTGTAGGTGTTGGAGGGCGTTGGTGTTTTGAACAGTCCTGAGACAGAGCTCAGCCCTGAGGGCCCATCTACAGGTGTTTAATCTCCCCTTGGTTCATCATCTCTCTCTCTTCCCGGCCTGATTCAATTCAATTAAAGGGCTTTATTGGCATGGGAAATATATGTGACACACCACCTGGATTCGGTCTTATTTAGCAACATTTGAATTTCTGTTTTTTACATTGGATAAAAGTAGAGACTCAGAGCTTCAAGATGGTATATCATACACTGCATTTGAGGAAACAATGGGGAAGTAATTCTGCTTTGAAAGTTGATCAACTGGTAAACTCACTTTTGAGAAAACCGTCTATCAATGTTTTGGTACTATTGGCGAGCCCTTCTTTGTCTACACCCATTCAACATTCATCACACCCTCTTAAGCCTTAGCCTCAAAAATCTCTTTAAGGGTTGATCTGTGCGTTCTGTACTAACTTGCCAGCTACTTCCAGACGAGAGAGAGAGAGAACAGCTCACTGAACATTACTCGCCATAGCAGAGCTGGTTAGGCTGTTACAGTATGTTATCCAGAGCGTTGGTGACTGCAACTGTGCTGTCAGATTGTCCGTTCATAAATTCAGAGCGTTTCGCGTTCAGAATGCATACTGGATGCTCTGGCCAATAAGTAGGGTTGTTCCGAAAGCTCTAACCTCACAACGACAGTCAAGCACCCAAGCGAAGTGGTTAACTTCTTGTCAATACGGGGGGCCCTGTTTTCACTTTGGAAAAAATTGTGCCCAAATGAAACGGCCTCGTACTCTGTTCTAGATCATACAATATGCATATTATTATTACTATTGGATAGAAAACACTCAAGGTTCTAAAACTGTTTGAATTATATCTGTGAGTAAAACAGAACTCATTTGGCAGCAAACTTCCATACAGGAAGTGAAAAATCTGAAAACGAGGCTCTGTTTCAGGGCCTGCTTATTCAACTGGCTTGTATTTATCGATATGTATGCACTTCATACGCCTTCCACTAGATGTCAACAGGCAGTGGAAGGTGGAATGGGGTGTCTAGCTTGATCTGAGGCCGAACAAGAGCTTTTGGAGTGACAGGTCCGGTATTTTCTTTGTCTTCGACGGCGCGCGAGGGACCTCGACATTGTCTTCTGAAAAGCGTTCGGTATACATGGCGAATATCTCCGGCTCTGATTTTATTTGATACATATGATAATAACATCATAAAGTAGGTTTTTTCAACCGAGTTTTATCAGTTTATTCAATGTTTATTGGGACTTTTGGAGTTTTCCGTTCTTTGCGCCAAGAGAGGATGGGAATGTTAGCAACCTTGGCTAGCATTGTGGCGCGAATTCGACAGAAGAAATGGACATTCTAAAACCAAACAACGATTTATTCTGGAAATAGGACTCCTTGTACAACATTCTGACGGAAGCTCAGCAATAGTAAGAAAACATTTATGATGTTATTTTGTATTTCTGTGTAATATGTTGATGCCTATTCTCCGCCGTGTTGGTGAGCGCTGTCTCACAATAACGCAAGCTGTATGTTATGGTAAAGTTATTTTAAAAAATCTAACACAGCGGTTGCATTAAGAACCAGTGTATCTTTCATTTGCCATACAACAAGTATTTTTATGTAAAGTTTATGATGAGTTCTTTGGTCAGATTAGGTGAGTGTCCAAAATATCTCCGGAGATTCTGGTGAATCGTTGCTACGTATTCACAATGTATAACCAGGATTTGTAGCTATAAATATGCACATTTTCGAACAAAACATAAATGTATTGTATAACATGATGTTATAAGACTGTCATCTGAGGAAGTTGTTCAATGTTAGTGATTAATTTTATCTCTATTTTGTCGGTTTTGTGCAAGCTATTTTGGCGGGGAGTAAATTGCGTTGTGTGTTTGGCTACTGTAGTGAGCTAATGGAAATATATATTGTGTTTTCGCTGTAAAACACTTAAACATTTTGAAATATTGGCTGGATTCACAAGATGTTTATCTTTCATTTGCTGTACACCATGTATTTTTCATAAATGTTTTATGATGAGTATTTATGTATTTCACGTTGCTCTCTAATTCTTCTGGCTGCTTTGGTGCTATTTTTGATGGTGGCTGCAATGTAAAACTATGATTTATACCTCAAATATGCACATTTTCGAACAAAACATAAATGTATTGTATAACATGTTATAAGACTGTCATCTGATGAAGTTGTTCAAGGTTAGTGATTAATTTTATCTCTATTTTGTCGGTTTTGTGAAAGCTACCTATGCGGTGGAAACATGGTGAAAATATGCGGTTGTGTGTTTGGCTATTGTGGTTAGCTAATAGAAATACATATTGTGTTTTCGCTGTAAAACATTTTAAAAATCGGAAATGATGGCTGGATTCACAAGATGTTTATCTTTCATTTGCTGTATTGGACTTGTGATTTCATGAAAATTATATTATATTATATGATATCCCTGTCCCGTTAGGCTAGGCTATGCTAGTCAGCTTTTTTGATGAGGAGGATCCCGGATCCGGGAGGGTGATGAAGTAGAGCTACTTCCAGACACATAATGAGAGAACACCCCACTCTGACCATTTTACTTCCCTAGCAGAGCTGGTTAGGCTGTTTTCATGTAATCCAGAGCGTGTGCTTCTGGCAACAATTGAATTACGCTTTGTTGCCGACGTTTACTGACACCGGACAAATTCAACGGGTGTTGAGCGTTCAAAAATTAATCAGTTATTCTGCACTCTGGCACACTAAGACGAGTCTTTTGTTAAGAAATGTATCTAGATAGCTAGCTAGGTAAACAATGAATCCTAATGCATGACGTAACGTTAGTTAGCAAGTCAGCCAGCTAACGTTAGCTAGCTAACAGTACACTAACTTGAATATTAGAGTGGAGTCTATTGTTAAGACATGTACCTAGCTAGCTAAACAATGGACCATAATCACAACTCATGACGTTACTACCCTTCATGAATCTGCAGGTAGCTAACCAACCACGTTCTATGGCTATAACTAGTCAAGCAAATGTGTCTGGTATACAAAGCATAAGATCATACACATAACGTTAGCTTGCGACTCAGCCAGCTAACGTTAGCTAGCTAACACTGCACTTCAAATGAAACCACTTTCTATCAAAATTACAAATGTGTAATATCTGAAAATCTAGCTAGCTAGACTATCTTACCCTTACATCATGGTTGGACGGGTCTCCTGTCAGATGCCATGCAAGATGTAATCCAGACTGGTGTTTTCTCCATCACATTAGCTATCATACTCGAATTCCACTGATTTCAAAACTCGGTCCTCCAGAAAGTGGAGAGCATATACATAACGTTAGCTAGCGAGCCAGCCAGCTAACGCTAGCTAGCTAACTTGACATTAGGTTTATGTAGTTTTACTCCACAATACATTTTTTAAAAGCTGCGTTTGACACGATTACCTAGAAATACTGACCAACTCCAATAGACAGACACGTGGTATATGGCAGACCAATCCAAACTCATCTCTCGGCATGTCCAGTCCACTCATTATCTCAGCCAATCATGGCTAGCGGGAAGGTTGCTCGCTTTTTCTGTGGCTAAACCAACTAGGCTCGGAATTGAACAATTTGGTTCGTATTTACAGATGGCATACACGTTTGATATTAACCTCTAACGAGCCTCTACCCCGGGTCCGGGAGCACCCCCCATCCCCCCACACACTGATTAGCATAGCTAGCATAGCTTCACAAGTAGATAGTAGCATCTAAATATCATTAAATCACAAGTCCAAGACACCAGATGAAAGATACAGATCTTGTGAATAAAGCCACCATTTCCGATTTTTAAAATGTTTTACAGGGAAGACAAAATATGTAAATCTATTAGCTAAACACGTTAGCAAAATACACCACTATTCTAACTCCATCAGTTTCTTACTCCTTCAGGTGCTATCACCAATTCGGCTCAACTAAGATATTGATATCCACTAACCAAGAAAAAACCTCTTCAGATGACAGTCTGATAACATATTCATGGTATAGGATAGTTTTTGTTAGAAAAAAGTGCATATTTCAGGTAGAAATCACAGTTTACAATTGCACCGACCATCACAAATCGACTAGAATTACTAGATAGAGCAACGTGTATGACCAATTTACTCATCATAAAACATTTCATAAAAATAGACAAAGCATAGCAATGGAAAGACCCAGTTCTTGTGATTTCAGACCATATTTCAGATTTTCTAAGCGTTTTTCAGCGAAAACACAATAAATCGATAAGTTAGCATACCACATGTGCAAACGTTACCAGAGCATCGATTCCAGCCAAAGAGCGCTATAACGTAATCACCGCCAAAATATATTAATTTTTTCACTAACCTTCTCAGAATTCTTCCGATGACACTCCTGTAACATCATTTTACAATATACATATACAGTTTGTTCGAAAAGGTGCATATTTAGCCATACAAAACCGTGGTTACACAATAAAAATACTAGGAAATCAAGCCTCAATATGTCTGACGTCATCTATCAGAGTGATCTAGTTTAATTGAAAGCTAATCATATACTTGACTAAAAAATACAGGGTTGACAGCAATCGAAAGACAAATTAGTTCTTAATGCAACCGCTGATTTACATTTTTAAAATTATCCTTACTTTTCAATACAGGGTTGGCCAAGTGAAGCTATACCAAACAAAATGGCGAAATATGCGTTTAAAATATTTCGACAGAAACACGATTTATCATATTAAATATTGCTTACTTTGAGCTGTTCTTCCATCAGATTCTTGGGCAATGTATCCTTTCTATGTTATAAACGTCTTTTGGTCGATAGATGTCCTCTGTCCTTCGAAATGTCCACCACCAACGACCGACACCCTAAAACGTGTCCAAACTTTCAGAGTGCACAACAAAGAAATTCCTCAAAATCGCACTAAACGGATATAAATTGATATAAAACGGTTCAAATTAACTACATTATGATGTTTTTAACAACTATAACGACTGAAAACATGACCGGAGAAATATTGCTGGTTAGAAAACGATTTGGAACGAGGCAGGTCCGATGGCCTTGACGCTTCAGGCGCACGTTGAGAAAGGGGGGTCTCTGTACATTTTAGTCTTTTATAATGGCTGTGAATGTCCCATCGATTTCATTGAAAACGTGATGACGTACAGACACCCAGAGGAAGACGTAGGCAGTGTCGGTTTCTTCATAGCATTCACTGTCGCCTTATAAACAGACCCCAGATCAGAGGTAAAAATTTCTGAAATCTGAACCCTGTCATGAAAAGTGCTGTAGAAATTGTTCTGTACCACTCAGAGACAAAATTCCAACTTCTATAGAAACTAGAAGGTGTTTTCTATCCAATAATAACAATAATATGCATATTGTACGATCAAGAATTTAGCACGAGGCAGTTTAATTTGGAGACACAAATATGCTAATGCGGAACAGCACCCCCTATAGTTGCAAGAAGTTAAGGCACATGAAAGTTCACACATACGAGAAGGCATTTCTGCCAAAGAATGCAGTTTGATAAAAACATGTTTTGTAAGTTCAAACAGCTCTCTTGTGAAGTTGTGACTTGCGACATATGCTTAGTTTCCTGAATCGGGTCAGATAAGTTAACATTGCCAAAGCAAGTGAATTCATCACCTTCACGACCCCTCTCCCCAAACCCCAGGCCTTTCTCACCAACACCCAACGCACCGTCCAGGCACACCTTTGCTCTCTGCCCTGCAACTCCATCAACCTCCACCACATCTCTACAAACCAGCTCCTATGGCCGGTAGAGGAAGACTGCTTTGGATCCTTTGGACACTGACATAATGCAGCGCTTGGATGACTTAAAGAAACGGCAGCAAGAGTTACAGAAACAGAAGCAGTGTCTAGCAGAAGCCGTCTACGACATCATGGTACCACGTATGGTGTCTATTCTTGATGATCAATGTCTCCCAAAAACTGATGTTGTGTGCTTTTCTTATACACACGTAAGGGTGGTGGGTATTTTACTAAGGTTATATCCTCATTCAAATGTTTATTTTGTGTTTTTTCTCTTATTTCCCCTTTCATCACACTTTCACCTGTGTATTACATTGTACTATTTTCCTAAATAAATATCTGAAAGGTCTGCAAATGTATTTGTCTGGTTATTTGAAATAAAATATTCTGAATCAGTACTGCTTTGTACATAAGCTATGTAGATTTGTATTTATTTGTATTTATTATGGATACCCATTTGCTGAAGCCAAGGCAGCATCTACTATTCCTGGGGTCCAGCAAAATGAAGGCAGTTTATACGATTATAAAACATTACAATACATTCACAGATTTCACAACACAATGTGTGCCCTCAGGCCCATACTCCACCACTACCACATATCTAGTACTAAATCCATGTCTATGTGTCTGTATAGTGCATATGTTATCATGTATGTGTGTGTATGCATGTGTCTGTGCCTATGTTTGTGTTGCTTCACAGTCCCCGCTGTTCCATAAGGTGTTTTTTTTAAATCAAATTTTACTGCTTGCATCAGTTACTTGCACTGTGTGCCTCCCATAGTCTGTTCTGGACTTGGGGACTTTGAAGAGACCTCTTGTGGCATGTCTTGTGGGGTATGCATGGATGTCTGAGTGCATTCAACATGTCAATACCTCTCATAAATACAAGTAGTGATGAAGTCAATCTCTCCTCCACTTTGAGCCAAGAGAGACTGACAAGTATATTACTAATATTAGCTCTCTGTGTACATCCAAGGGCCAGCCGTGCTGCCCTGTTCTGAGCCAATTGAAATTGTATTTTTTTGTGGCACCGGACCACATGACTGAACAGTAGCCAAGGTGTAACAAAAACAGGGCCTGTAGGACCTGCCTTGTTGATAGTGTTGAGAGGTTAAGAAGGCAGAGCAGCACTTTAACGGACAGACTTCTCCCAATCTTAGCTTCTATTGTGTCAATATGTTTTGACCATGACAGGTTACAATCTAGTGTAACTCCAAGCAGTTTAGTCATCTGAAATGGCTCAATTTCCACATTATTTATTTAAAGATTTAGTTGAGGTTTAGGGTTTAGTGAATGTTTTATCTCAAATACAATGCTTTTAGTTTTAGAAATATTTAGGGCTAACTTATTCCTTGCCACCCACTCTGAAACTAACTGCAACTCTTTGTTAAGTGTTGCAGTCATTTCAGTCACAGTAGTAGCTGATGTGTATAGTGTTGAGTCATCCGCATACTTAGACACTCTGGCTTTACTCAAAGTCAGTGGCATGTTAGTAAAAATGGAAAAAGCAAGGGGCCTAAACAGCTACCCTGGGGAATTCCTTATTCTACCTGGATTATGTTTGAGAGACTTCCATTAATGATCACCCTCTGTGTTCTGTTAGACAAGTAACTCTTAAAAAAATGTTTTATGACATACATAAAGTCTCAAAGTACACCACATTTGTGGTTACTCACTTCTCGTAGATATTTCCCATGCCAACGTATAGCAGCTCTGTGCAGCTGTCCTCACAAGATCCACAGCAAACACAGCTATCAATGCAGCCAGTACTCCGTAGCAGCAACAGACATCCCGTGGAAACCTGAACTTGTCGATCGTCCACAAGCAATTCTCTCCAGACCTCGCACGATGCTAGGCTAACCTCGAGGATGTTGAATGTATCCACAATGCTAAGGCAGCTTCAGTCTCCAAAAGGTCTTAACAAAATAATAATACTCTCTTGTAAAAAATAAAATCAGGATTTCCCTTCAAACTCTGTAGGCATGTCTTTGTTCTCTCCTTATCGTCTCCTTTAGTCGTTTTTCTTCACCACATCGATAACATCTCTCCTCGCTCTTTTTTCAACATCTCCCCCCTACAGTGCCTTGCAAAAGTATTCATCCCCCTTGGCGTTTTTCCTGTTTTGTTGCATTACAACCTGTAAATTAAATAGATTTTTATTTGGATTTCATGTAATGGACATACATAAAATAGTCCAAATTGGTGAAGTGAAATGAAAAAATATACTTGTTTAAAAAATTAAAAAGATTAAAAACGGATAAGTTGTGCATGCATATGCATTCACCCCCTTTGCTATGAAGCTCCTAAATTAAATCAAATTTATTTTATATAGCCCTTCGTACATCAGCTGATATCTCAAAGTGCTGTACAGAAACCCAGCCTAAAACCCCAAACAGCAAGCAATGCAGGTGTAGAAGCACAGGTGTAGAATGTATAACATTTAAATTTCAGATTTCATTGAGTAATGTCAGATAAAGGTGTGTCCAATGGAACACTGATAGCTTGGCTTCATTGTATGAAGAGACGGAGAAACCCAACAATGCACTTGATTTACTAAATAAGATCTGGTGCAACCAATTACCTTCAGAAGTCACATAATTGTTTTAATATAGACCACCTGTGTATAATCTAAGTGTCACATGATCTCAGTATATATACACACCTGTTCTGAAAGGCCCCAGAGTCTGTAACACCACTAAACAAGGGCCACCACCAAGCAAGCAGCACCATGAAGACCAAGGAGCTCTCCATACAGGTCAGGGACAAAGTTGTGGAGAAGTAAAGATCAGGGTAAGTTTATAAAAATGAACATCCCACGGAGCACCATTAAATCCATTATTAAAAAATGGAAAGAATATGGCACCACAACAAACCTGCCAAGAGAGTGCCGTCCACCAAAACTCACATGTCAGGCAAGGAGGGCATTAATCAGAGAGACCAAAGATAACCCTGAAGGAGCTGCAAAGCTCCACAGCGGAGATTGGAGTATCTGTCCATAGGACCACTTTAAGCCATACACTCCACAGAGCTGGGCTTTACGGAGAATGAACAGAAAAAAGCCATTGCTTAAAGAAAAAAAATTGCAAACGCGTTTGGTGTTTGCCTAAAGGCATGTGGGAGACTCCCCAAACATATGGAAGGAGGTACTCTTGTCAGATGAGACTAAAATTTTGCTTTCTGGCCATCAAGGAAAACAATATGTCTGGCGCAAACCCAACACCTCTCATCACCCCGAGAACACCATCCCCACAGTGAAGCATGGTGGTGGCAGCATCATGCTGTGGGGATGTTTTTCATCGGCAGGGACTGAGAAACTGGTCAGAATTGAAGGAATCATGGATGGGGCTAAATACAGGGAAATTCTTGAGGGAAACCAGTTTCAGTCTTCCAGAGATTTGAGAATGGGACGGAGGTTCACCTTCCAGCAGGACAATGACCCTAAGCATACTGCTAAAGCAACACTTAAGTGGTTTAAGGGGAAACATTTAAATGTCTTGGAATGGCCTAGTCAAAGCCCAGACCTCAATCCAAATGAGAATCTGTGGTATGACGTAAAGATTGCTATACACCAGCAGGGACAGTTTTGCAAAAATCCCAGTGGCTAGATGTGCCAAGCTTATAGAGACATATCCCTATTGGCTTGCAGCTGTAATTGTTGCAAAAGGTGGCTCTACAAAGTATTGACTTTGGGGGGTGAATAGTTATGCACACTCAAGTTCTGTTTTTTTGTCATATTTCTTGTTTGTTTCACAAGTAAAGATATGTTGCATCTTCAAAGTGGTAGGCATGTTGTGTAAATCAAATGATACAAACCCCCAAAAATCTATTTTTATTACAGATTGGCAGAAAACGAAATAATAAAAATGCCAAGGGGGGTGAATACTTTCAGAAGGCACTGTACCTTTTTTCTTAGTCCTCCTGTTAAACAGGTCACCTCTCCCATTGGCCACAGTTTAACAAGCTACCTCATTGGTCAAAACTTAACAAGATACATGGGAAACTTAGACTTAACAGTAAACCAACCTATTCACTTGTACATTAAAGAAACGTTGCTTCAAAATAAATGCATTAACGACATTACAAATCAGGAGCAATTCGATCACCTTTTAAATCTAATACCAATTAATTATAACAAATAAACTCTATACTTGGTTTTAACAAGGGTATTACAATGGATGTGTAAATTGATTTTGCAAAGCTCGGGCACGCGACGTGGGTGGTGTGGTCAGCATGTTAGATGTGACTCGAGTCTTGATCCGTTCTACCTGGGACTCGACTTGAGACCCGGACCTTGTGACTTGATACTTGTTTGTGACTTGAATAATAGTAAATTGGTCCCACCTATGGGGATAAACAACCAAGTCCTTCTTTAGGTCATGCCAGATAGTGTTGCTCACTATCTTGCAAATCAAGATTGATTTGATTTGATTTCGATCTCTTTTAGTCCCCATTTGGACTAATCTTCCAAGAGTCCTTAAACATTAAAATACAAACACATTTTCACATATAACACACTATTACAAACATACATAATATACTAACATAATCACCCAATAAATACTCAATCTAAAAAATGTTGATTCTTCATCTATATTCTATACTATAGTCCCACAACATTTCTATGTATTATATTTAAATAATGTTTAAATATATATATTGAAAGGTTTCTAGTTTGCTCAGTTAATTTATTCAATTTCTTTATTGCTCTAAATCGAAATGTTCTTTTGCCTATTTCTCTTTTCTGTCTGGATAACGCATAGATGGTCGGCTATCTATTCCTAGTATTTACAGAATGTCTGTCTCTTACCAACTGAATGTTTTTTTCAATTATCTTGTCGATTGATGACCAACCAAGAACACTGCGCATGACTGCAACAGAAGAACCATATCTCCACCTTAAAACAATCCTTGCTGCTTTATTTTGTGCATTCTGCAGCCTCCTAACTTCACTTGATGCATTTCCCCAGACCAGAGAACATTAGTTCACCTGACTCTCAATTAATGCTTGTGTTATTTGCTGAAGAATTTCTGTTAATATTTAGCTATCCTTCTAAATATGCATGCTGTTTTAATATTTTTTGTTGCATAGATTAGTTATTTGAGACGACCATGATAAGCAGTTGTCTACAGCTGCACTTCCAATAGTTTGGTTTCTGCCACTTCTTCAATTTGTACTCCTCCCATACTTAATTGTATCCCATGCTGTTTTGGCCTTTTCCTAGTTGAACAGACCAACATAACTTTGGTTTTCTTGGTGTTTAAAACAAGTTTGTTTTGGCAAACCCACTGCCTGATATTCTCCAAATCTCCTTGTAAAGCCTGCTGTACCTGTTGAACCGATTGTCTTGCTGCATACATTGTAGTATCATCTGCAAATATAGTAGCTTGAGTTTCAACTAAGGCATAGGGAAGGTCGTTGGTATATATTAAATAAAGAAGTGGCCCAAGGCAGCTGCCCTGCGGTATTCCACAGTTTAACATATGAGGGGAAGAAAATTAACCATTGATATAGGTGGACTGTTTCCTGTCAGTTAGATATGACTGTACCCAATTCAATGCTACCTCCTTAAAACC